>NC_139666.1:9594949-9602449 GCF_951799395.1 Argentina silus | reverse complement strand
CCTCTTGTTGCACAAACAGCCGCTCTTTGAATTAACCCCCCTCACGGGTCACTGCTGAAATAATCCCTCCCTTTTCTACAGAGAAAGACGGAGACTGATGATTACAGTGGGCCGCGCTCTCTCTCTCTGTCTCTCTCTCTCTCTCTCTCTCTCTCTGCAGTCCCTCTCTCTCCCCTCTGTCTCCTGGTGACAGTGAGAGATGGTGTCTTTGTTCAGGCAGGGCTGAGACAGGCTAGGCGGCAGCAGCAGCATCTCCACAGGGACTCCAGAGGGGAGCATCGGGGCCTGAGAGGACTTCATCATGGCCCAGTCGCCCCCAGCGCTCCATCATGTCAGCTCCTACCCCCCCCCCCCCCCACTCCCCCGCCCCAACCCCACCCCCCCACCCCACCCCACCACTCTCGTGTCACCCCAGCCCCATCTCCAGCCCCGCCATCACCCATCACCCATCACCCATCACCCAGCCCGGGCCCCCATCACCCAGCCCCATCCTTTTTCCCCGTCCCCATCCCTGTCCCCGTCCCCATCCCCTTCCCCGTCCCCCGGCCCCCGGCCCCAGCCGGAGCACTGAAACTCAATTCACCCATATCGCGTCCATTAAGGCCTGATTCATGCTCCGCTCACCGCGGACCCGGCACGGCCATCCATCTTGTCTCCAGTGCGAAGGGTACCGTTTACCTTCCCCTGGCAGATCTAGGGCCACCCTATCAAGCCATCCGCACCAGTAAAAACATCAGGCTTTAATGGCGCACGCAGCACAAGAAAAACCTCTTTTATCCACCTGTCTCGCAGGCCGGAGAGATGCTTTTTTTTCCTCAAACTCCCTGTCTCCCCCCCCCCTCTCTCTCTCTCTCTCGGCTGACGGTGTGGCCTGCTCAATTTCCTCAGCCAACCGTAAGTAAACACATCTGTAGAAATGAGAGAGAGAGAGATGGAGAGAGAGAGAGAGAGATGGAGAGAGAGAGAGAGAGAGAGAGAGAGAGACAGAGAGAGAGTGTGTTTGTGTGTGTGTGTGTGTGTGTGTGTGTGTGTGTGTGTGTGTGTGTGTGTCTGTGTGTCTGTGTGTGTAAGGGAGAGCTCAGGGGTCTGGATCATTTTCACGCTCACACACCACAGATAAATAACCACCCGCTGCATTTCCCGCAGTTGAGCACATGGAATGGCAATGAGTCGGGGAGCCAGCTGGTACGTGCGCACAGCCGCGTGGAGCTCTGCGGACTCACAAGCCCTCATCTCACCATACGCAAAACCGGCTGCACGCTCCACCACTCTCCATCTTTCAAAATGACCACCTGAGCTTATCCCATTCTATAAAAACACACCTTACATTAGCATATACACAAATATCACCACCATGCTTTTTTTCCCCTGAAACCCAATGGTATTATTCGACAAAAATAAGATCAAGTCATTTGAATGAGTGTCAGTCAGTCACCCACAGAAGTGGGATAAGTGGTGGCAGTAGTGTTGGCACGGGTGCTCGCTTGGCCATGTGCATGCTCGTGTGCTCAACCCTGTGCCAGCCCTGCGGATGACTTCATTTCAATGAATGAGTGGGTTACATGTCGAGCGAGACATGTCACAACGCCGTAGCGAGAACTACAGACTCGTTTTAACGGCGGTTTTAGTTATCTTTTTCGGCTAATTGGGGCCTACTGTGCAATCGGTTGTCCGGTATGATTTCAAAAAGGCATCGTTTGCTGTGCTACACTTCCCTCAGTCTCACGTATCTCCCTCACGCGCACATCCTCGCGGCGGGCGATAATATATTATGCATCACTATTGGGAGCTGTTTCTCGTACCGACGGGTTGAAAACACCAAGTCATCTGACAGATGCGGATGCATTATTTAAGAACAAGTCTCTTGTTATTAGTCAAGTGTCCATCTTCTATGCCCAAATTGCCTGCGCCTTCCCAAATCGCATCTGACAGATTTGCAATTAGTGTGGCACGAGCTCAGGTTGCCATTAGTTAGAAATAAACCAAATAGAACTGACAGACGGGCATATCGATCTGCGCTCTGCATTCTCTGATCAATAGATTTAAAACCATGCATGCAAATCTTACGCATTACTATTCTATTCACATCGCGTATTTAGACCGATAAATTACAAAATAAAACATTCTACTTTGCTGTACAGTTGAGGGAGCGGAGCCTATTCTTTTCTAACCCGGAAAAATAATGAAATAACAGGACGAATGCAGACTGTCTCCAAGCATGCCATTGCCATGCCATTTAAGAGTAGCAACACTATCACAATCGGCAAGCGAGATGCAATATAGAGACCCGTTAGAATAAGACACGAGCAGCAGCGCTCAAACTACATAGAATACCAGAAAATCAGGGACTGGGAAAAGAGCGCACTTTGGTTGACGGACACAGTCGCGTCCATCCAGAACAGCTCTCACCGTGCCCGGTGATCAAGTTGAGAATGTTTTCGTGACAGCGCGCGGGCTGCATGAGAGCGCCGTCGCAACTCGCTCCGGAGAGGAGCGCTCAAGTCATTTAAATACTACAGCCAAAGTAAGACAGTTACAGCAAAGAAAAAGCCGTCACCTGCTGCCAGTTCTCCTCCAGCGAAGGCATCGCAGAGAAATAGCCTGTGTCATGCACGAGTTGGAGTTCCTGAAAAATACTGTAATTCGCCAACACGTCCATGTTGATGCTAGATTGAAAACAATTTACTCTGATCCACAGCAAAAAGACAACCCCACTTTTGATTCGTAAGGGGTTAACAAACAAAAAATATTCTTCGGATCCGTTGCTGCCGTGCACGAGAAAGTATAGCTCAGCTCAGGGTGCCAGTGAAACCAAATCTGCCGAAAACAACACTAGAAAGAAATAGAAAAAGAATAGTGGAATATTGTGTCACTGAATTGCAATCCTTTTTTCTCTGGTGCTAACTCTCAGGTCTTCAGTCCAGGAGTGGGATGGCAGCTCGGTGACTTGAAACGTCCATCTATTTCCGCATTGCCAGATTGCAATCTTTGCTTGCTCTATAAATTCCAGGTTGTTTTTTTCCTAGCTGCTTTGCTCCAGCAGGCAAGTAGCTGGGGCTAGCCGTCTGAGTGAGCGGAGCAAGCCAAGGGACTCGAAGGGGGAGTGGCTTGTTGTCAATCAATTCCGTGCGTGACCATGTAAGGTAAATAGGGTTGATGATTTCACTTGCGTCCAATTAAGGCGGCGCTAAAATAGGTAAAAGGGAGGAGTTAGGAGGAACGGCGAAACGCGATTGGCCTCTTGTGGCTGTCACTCTGGCCAAACATGGCAGTGAAAGGTGAGCTATTTTTAGAGGGCTATATAAATGTAGCAGCATTCTTCCCTCAGTCAGTGCGAGTCTGTGTCCGAGGAGGAAGCGTTCTTGAGCGTTTAGTCCAAAATAACGCATTTAAAATACATCTGTTTACTTGTTCAACATATCCACATAGTTATCTATGGGTAATGTTGTCTTAGAGAGTTAGAAGGTCGAACGCGTCCGGACTTGAGAAAAACAGGGACTCTTGGGCTGTGATGTAACACCATCTTTCCCAACACAGGTCCTAGGCGACTTCTCTTGTGGTTTGAGGTTGCAAGCTTTTACTGGAAACCCGCTGTGTACTGAGCGTGCAGGCTATCTGTAGCCAGAGGGAAGAATAGCCTACATACATACAAACGTACTGCTTTGCTGCCCCTAAAGTACAGCCTTATCCAAAACTAATCATACTTTTTTTCTTCTTTTTTTTTTTTTTTTTACATGACATTGTTATTGTTATTCGATTGTTGTTATTAACAAACGTTGTCATTATTACCATCATCAGCATCACAAAACACTGTTGATAGAGGTTGTAAATTGTTAATGTCAATATTGAGAAAAATATGCTGGATACATTTCTAGGAGGAAATAGACGGTATAGACATGTAATGTATGGTCAATATGTTTCTTCCTGTTTTATTGATGGTGAGAAATGCATGTCAGAATAAATGGTCATAGGCCTATTAAAACAGGCTACATGGTATTACAGGACTTTGTGCTCATATGCATAATCATATGGAAAAATATGCAATCCATTTGTAAAAGAAATCACATTTTAGACGAAAATTGACCAATTTGCTCAGTCAGAAATAGTTATTACATAACATTAGAGTCATTTAGCACATCCTGTAAGTGGTGGAATGGAATTAGGATTCAACAAGGATTCAGATTCGCTTCTGAGAAATTGAAATAACAACCTGTGAGCCGCTTTTTGGTTTGAATATTTATTCACTTTCAGGTCCAAATGTACAACAATGACTTTTGTAAACATACTACATTTCTATGAATGTGGCTTTTTCTTTTCTTCTTATCATTGTGAACCTTTCACAACATATTTCTATCCATGATATACTTTTATGCCTGCATGGCTATGTGGGCCACAATACACAATGTGCATTGAGGACATCACTACAGTGGCCTTACAATTATACTGGGAAATTCTCACAAACTACCCCCATCCAACCTGGTTACATGTAGATAAACCATGCCTCATGTGTTCAGTTTCCCCATAGTATGACATGATAATTACGAAATCACTTATAGTGACATGTTTGTATTGTGGCGTGACATGGGGTAGCCAGGGCTGGTGAGTGCAACAGCCTAGGCTGCAGCCAGGATGTGGGGAAGCATACTGATCCATCATTATATTGATAATCAGACAGCACCCGCTTAGTAACAATTTACAATGTAGGGCAAAGCCATCAATATGGTATGATATGGGTTGAGGGGGGAAACACAGCAAGACAGCATGATAAAATTACTATTTCAATGGGCATAGAAAAGGTTAAATGTAATGGCCATTAGGTATTGTCACATATTTTAAATGGCACACCCATTAGTTACATATGACTAGGGTTAGATTGTTGCTTGTTGCTATGAAGCAACATGTCTCCTCCCTGTCTAAGTCGCAGCCTAAATACCGTTGGCGGCTGTGTTGTAACATATGTAGCTGTTGGAGGATTCGTAAACATGTTATTATTTGGTCCTGTGACCATGAAAAAATGCTACTTGTGATGTGATATGCTAACTTTGTAGCGTAGGCTACTGTATTGTATTGTATTCTTCATTATTGTGAATGTACAGAAGAGCTCCCCACCAGGCTGTACTGAACTGAAAATCCACCAACTTCGGTTGTGTGTCAATAAAAGGAATTTGCATATCTTGTGCCTTGCTATGTTATATGAACGCCGTGAGAAATGTTTATTACGATGGTTTAACTTTGTATTAGCATCAGTAATTACATAATGAAAAGACAAAAGATGGTCTATTTTCAAGCTGCTACGGGTGGCGATCAGTGTCCATACAGTAGGATTCAAAGACTATGTTAGTGTTTAGTGAGTAATTGAGTTTGTACCTGTGTTGCGCTTTCTCCTTCTCCCCTCCCCGTTCCCAGGAGACTCAGGCTTTGTCTCTGGAGTACGGGGGCAGATGGTTTCTAGATTGGCTGTTTCAGGACATTTTCCCTATTGATTTTTTACAGGTCTCCCTGCCAAAGGGAATTAGCTAGAGCAAATGGGGGGGGGGGGGGCGGGGGGGCAGGGAGTGGGAGGGTTGTGGAAGCAGAGAGTGGGGGGTATGGTTGGGGGGCTGGAGGGGGACATTCATAGTAGCGAATGAGCCTCTCTGTCTCTGACAGAAACTCACAGGAGATGATACCAGCTGTTTGCAGCTGGGCGCCCAGGGGCGTGCGAATTTTCTCGCTACGCACCCGTGTATCCTGAGGGGGTCAGTTGTTGCCGGAGACGGTCGTGAAATATATACCCACGTAGAAGCACCGGGATTGGCTCGAGGGCAATGACGGGGGGAGCAGCAGTACAGAGGAGAGGGAGGGGCAAGATTGGCAGGTGTTTGTATGTGTTTGTGTGTGTGGTGTGTGTGTGTGTGTGTGGGTGTATCTGTTTGTGTGTGTGTGTGTGTATGTATGTGCACTTGTGTATGTGTGTGTGCATGTGTGTGTGTGTGTGTATGTGCACTTGTGTATGTATGTGTGTGCATATGTGTGTGTGTGTGTGTGTGTGTGTGTGTGTGTGTGTATGTGTATGTGTATGTGTGTGTGTGTGTGCGCGCACGCGTGTGTGCGTCTGTCTGTATGAGAGATGGATCTCCGCGGCAGGTTAAGGGCAGGTGTGTGTCAGCGGGCTCTGGGCCACAGCTGGGCCCTCTCACCCCTGATGGTGGGTGCGTTCCTCCCCCTGCTGGTAACCCTCTGTCCCACCATGTCAGGAGCAGCTGCTTCCCAGCGCTCAGCCAGCCTCCCAGGCCCAGCACAAGCCACATCCTCACACATCCACAGCACAGGCACACAAACAGTAGCTAATGATAACTCTGCATACATTTGCATAGAGGACACACCATACACGTCATGCTTCTCGGGGCTTCGTGGCCCAATAAACGGCTGAATCTTGAAGTAAGATCACAAAGAAGAGGCAAGAACAAACAAAGACGAGGGCTATACCAGTGTGGATAATCCTGTGTTAGCGTTAGCTTTAATTAGCCATGTAAGCTGGTATTGTTTTGGTCATAATGGAGGGGGTTGACATCCTGTGGACTCGGCTGTGCACGGATAGTCATGGTAACTGCTCTGTGTGAGTAAACACATGGGGCTCCCCCTCCCCTATGTCTCACCCCACCTCCCCCCTCTCCCTCATGGCCCCCCCAGTGAGGCTGTAGCCCATCATGCAGAGACTGGCAGGGACAGTCGTGTACAAACACACAGCCCCGCTGAGTTACACACACAAGGGAGCCGGAGGAGCATGAGAACCCATCTCCCCGAGACCTCCCCCTCTACCCCCTAGACGAACACTAGACCAAGACCAAGGGAGCGACTACCCTCACCAAACACACCTTCAGCATGTCTCACATCTATCCATATTCTGGTAGCATCAACCAACAACCACACCAAGTGTGCATCAATAATGAAATCAACATGACCGGGTACGTTCAAAACCCATCACCTATTCATAAGCCAAGATCAGAGCTTCTACTAGATAGCATCCACTGGCTCTGACTTGACTCTCCATCAGAGATTGAACCGTATGCTCACCAATGTTCCAGATCCTTAGTCGATCTGTTGGGGCTGAATTCTAACTTGAGGAACACACACTAGTGACAGACTCTAGTGTTAATTAATGCATCGATGTCAATGGGAGATTCGTGCCGAAATTCAGGTTAAGTGTTTAAGATGTCAAGTTAGGATTCATCTCTAAAGTGATTCTCTTGCCTCAGACTCTGAGTGCATCCCAGTTAGCTCTGACCCGAGCTCCGTTGCAGCAGTGTGTGTTGAGGGGGAAGAGAGAGAGAGATGGGGGGATGTGTGTGTGTGTGTGTGTGTGTGTGTGTGTGTGTGTGTGTGTGTGGAGGTGGAAGCATGAGATCATCAGAGTCACGCTGAGGTAAGAATGAAATTATATCACAAGTGGGAATTGTCCCAATTAGGTTGGACTGGAGTGCCACTGCAGAGATGAAAACGTCCGCCCGCATTAGAGGC
>NC_139666.1:9587823-9594749 GCF_951799395.1 Argentina silus | reverse complement strand
GGATTAAGGAGAGGGAATGGTCCGTGGAAAGGGCTTTAGCAGCATGCCAATTTCCCAGCCAAGCCCTAGAGCTATAAGCCCAACCCTGACTCACACAACACTCAACCTGTCTCTCCACCATGATACAGCTAGAGAACGCCGTACTGCAGGCCAAACAAGAACATTCCCTGGAAAACATCCTCTAAATCACCTGTACGCCACCATTTTTAAGCTCTGACAGGTCTGGGGTTATCAGTTGATCATCGTTCCATGTTGAAAAAAGCGCTCTTAAAATTTTTATGATGACTAAATTACTTTGTCGTCCCCAAAGAGGTAGCCGGTGGATAGGAATGGTAGGATGAGTGAAGGCCTGTCCTCTCCTCCTTCTCTTCTCTTCTCTTCTCTTCTCTTCTCTTCTCTTCTCTTCTCTTCTCTTCTCTTCTCTTCTCTTTTCTCCTCTCCCCTCCTCTCCCCTCCTCTCCTCTCCTCTCCTCTCCCCTCCTCTCCTCTCCTCTCCCCTCCCCTCCTCTCCTCTCCTCTCCTCTCCTTTTCTTTCCCATCCTCTCCTCTTCACTGTAATGTGCCCAGTGATAAAATCTGTACTTATAAACTAAATCCCATTTTAGATTATGGTTGTGCTTTTATGTACATGTATTATGTATTTGTATATGTTTTTTTCAGAGTGGTCATAATGTACAGAGCATATTGTTATGCAATGATGTTTTATATAATAAACTCTCCTCTCCTTTCCTTTCCTCTCCTCTCCTCTCCTCTCCTCTCCTCTCCTCTCCTCTCCTCTCCTTTCCTTTCCTTTCCTTTCCTCTCCTCTCCTCTCCTCTCCTCTCCTCTCCTCCTCTCTCTCCTTTTCTCCACTTTTCCACTCTCCTCTCCTCTCACAGCTGAACATACCCAGCCAGAAGGACGTACTGGAGCCGGAGTCCTTCCGCTGGGGGGAACAAAATTGATAAATTGTTGCAGCATATCTTTTTATTGATGCGATATATTCAGCGAGCGCTACATTGTAGTCTTTAAGGCGCTGCTTTGCTACGCCTCCTGAGAAGAGGAGGGCAATGGAGGAAAAAACCTTGTGTTATTACATTAGTGGAGCTGAAGTAATCTGAGAGAGTGTTCATAAAACAAGCGGCCATAAACCTCAAGCTGGGTCGGGTCGGCCGGGCCAGGGTAGGCTGGCTAGAGTTGGGCTGGCTCCTGGTGGGTAAGAGGGTGGGGAAGACGCTAAGCTACCACCCTCTCCATGGGCCGGGCGACAAACAGGCGTGAGGAAAATGAGGTCACCACGACGGCGAAGGTAATTGGCGATACAGGAGGAGACAACGTGCAGGCAGACGAGCGTCAGCCTGGCTGGGGATCAGCAGGGACAGGGTGAGGGGACTCAACTGGCTAAATCACTCTGTCACTCTGTCACTGAGGTGCTGTGTGTGGGGGAGGGGGTGTGTGTGTGGGGGGGGGAGGGTGTGTGTGTGTGTGTGTGTGGGGGGGGGGGGGGGGGGGGGGCGGGGGGGGGTTAAGACATGGACTGGCCTGTGAGAGATGTGGGAGAAAGAGGAAGAGAGATAAAAAAAAATAAAAAAAAGAAGAGATTAGAAGGCGGGATGTGGTGGGAAAGGGAAATTAAAAAGAGAATGAGGTAAAAAAAAAAAAAAAAAGGCGAGTGACTGTATGCATGGTAAGAAGAGATGAGAGACTCTCAGGGTTTTGTCATGAAAACAGCAACAACAAAAAAAAAAAAGGAGAATCAAGGGAAGATAAAAAAAAAAAAAAAAAAACACTGAATAAAGGAGATACCTGCGACAGCATACGAGAGGCCGGTGAGAGTAGAAAAGGGAGGACAGAGTGATGTCGAGAAGAGTTGAACAAAGATAGAGAGAGGAGGAGGAGGGTGCGGGGAGAGAGAAAAGGGAGGAGAAAGCACACGGAGAGCCAAGGAGAAAAAAGGAGAGAGAGAGCGAGCCAACGTAGGAGGAGGAGGAGGAGGAGTGAGGCCGCTAGAACAGAAGAACAGCAAGTGGAAAGGAGGAGATGAGGCAGACAGAGCAGTTTAAACTCCTTGACTCGACAAAAGACATAAAAACCTGAAGAAAGCGAAGGATGTAATCGTCGCGCGGGACTCACAAATTGGCCTGCTGAAAGATTTATACTGCATATTACGGTTTCATTCGGAGGGACCCTATTAAAGGGGAAAACACACCAAATCAACAACACAGTGCATGATTTATGAGAACGGCCTTGTGTGGTGAGCCTGTGTTTTATTCATGCACTGAGACTATGTGATTAAGCCGATACCGTCATTGTGTGTGAGCTGCGTTTTGATTAACAAGACATTACATTTATATGTTAATACACACACAGACACAGACACAGACACACACACACACAATCACGCCCCCACTACACTGCACATCATTAAGCAGAGATATTCATCAACTGAACAACACTGGTCTCAACGATATCCCAGTATGACATCGCCGACCAACCTTTAACTGATGAAATCAGCAGCCATTTGCTAACCCCACCGCTGTAATTGGTGTGGGTACTCTGTGGCTCAGTTGGCAGACCATGGCACTAACAACGCTTAGGTTGTGGGTTTGATTCCCGCTGGGACCATGTATACTGAAAAATGTATCCACTCACTGCAATCTAAGTCGCTTTGGATAAAAGCACCAGCTAAATGACATATATTGTATGTATTAATTGCACACAACTGAGCAGAAAAACACGGTGTAATGAGGACGGAAACAACTATCTCTCAGGGGCTTTGTTTTCATATTCAAGAGAAATACATCAATGTGACTTTTTCCCTGAGCAGGCGAGCGGGAGGACGGGCAGGCCAGGAGGGAAGCAGCCATATAGAACATATGTTAATTATGAAAAGCTGTTCATCTTCTATGGGTCAGCAGACTTGTATTGTCTCCCGATGCTGTGACAGTCAATACCGCCAAATAGCCTGCCGTCATTACTTAGCCATAAGTCACTGCTCGCCAATCTATTAGGCATAAATATTTGTGCTAGCAATGGCCGCTCTCCACCACACCCACACGGGAGGCTTTATAGTGAAATAGCCGGCGTTAATGAAGGTATTGAGAGAGAGCCATTAACATCACTAATAACTCAACAGCCTGACTGATTGCTTCTATGAAACGGCCAGGGCTCATTGCCTCCATATTTCAGCGTTTAACAAACACGTAATTGAACACTTATGAATTTGCCTATTGATGTGTCCATTTGCAGAGCGCATCCCAGTACCACCCCAGCCTCTTCCAGCGGAGCAAGTGACTGGCTGAGACGTGCAAAAAAAAAGAAAATCTCTATCCAATATCCAGAGGATATTGCCCTATATTCCTTAATCGTTTGCTGGTTTATACTCCATTAAGGAGGTTTTATTACGGCCCTGCCAGGTTTGTAAACATGTTATTACAGTGTAATAGCTGCTCAGCTGAAGCGGACCCTGAGATAATTGTCCCCCGAGTGAGCTGTGAATCCCCTCTCAATGCTGCCAACAAGCCCCCTGGCCTTGGCACGCGTTCTCTCCATTTAAAAGCATTTCTGCCTCTGTGTGTGTGTGTGTGTGTGTGTGGGTGTGTGTGTCTCTGTGTGGGTGTACGTGTGTGTGTATGTGGGGGGTGTATGTGTGTGTCTGTATGCCTGTGTGTGTGTGTGTGTGGGGGGGGGGGGGACCAGGACTACTGAGTTGGACCCGGCTCAGTGCCTTCACTGTTTATTTGGCCTCCATTATCTTTTATTTGCAGGCTGATGCTTTCTGTTGGCAAGGAGAGGACAGGCAGTAATTCAGCATCACGCTCGCCACAGTCTGTGAGGGAATGCAGCCATGGTAAGGTGGTGTGTATCCTATGTAGAAACACACACACACACACACACACACACACACACACTCACACACACACATCCAGACACACAAACACACACGCACACACACACACACACACACACATCCAGACACACAAATACACACATAACACACAAACACAAAAACAACACACACACAAACACACACACACACACCCACACACACACACACACACACACACACACACACACACACACAGACACACACACACACACACACCACACAAACACATACACAAACACACACACACACACACACACACACACACACACACACACACACACACACACACACTAACAAACACATACACACACAAACACACATAGACACATCCATAACCATGCAAGATATACATAAACACAGCTCCAAATAAATAGATAGAAAAGCTCATTGGCATGTATACAATCACTGACACACAGATGGTCCAGTCCTGCTGTATGCTGTACACCCTCTACACCCCCCCCCCCCCACAAACACACAAACACACAGACACACAGACACACACACACACACACACACACACACATACACGCACACACAGATTTTGGGTTTTGAGATTTCAGCATGTTCAGGGCAAACCCACTCAGACAGTTTTGAATATGCAAATGTTCTGAGAACAAAAAGGAGCTTGACAACCTGTTATTACAACATGCCATGGGCTCAGATACAGCAGCTAGGGAAGGAATGGAGGAGGAGAAGGAGGAGAGAGAGATGGAGAGGGAGAGGGGAAGAAAGGGAGAAGGGGATAGGGGCACAGAGAGGGAGGGGGAGAGAGAGGGGAGGCAGACAACTTTAAAAGAGAAAGAAAGACAGAGAGAGAGCAAGTGAAAGTAAACATGAATATGAAGGAGAGACAGGGGACAAGGAAACTAGAAAAGGGAATAGAGAGAGAGAGAGTTAGAGAGAAATAGAGAGGGAGAGTGAGAGAGAGAGAGAGATAGAGAGAAATAGAAAGAGAGAGAGAGTGAGCGAGAGAGACAGAGAGAGAAATAGAGAGAAATAGAGAGAGATAGAGAAATGGAGAGAGAGAGAGATAGAGAGAGAGAGCGATAGAGAGAAATAGAGAGAGAGAGAAAGAGAAAGAGAGAGAGAGAGAGAGAGAGAGGAGGAAAGGGAGTAAGACGTATGGTACAAACTTGTGAAGAGGAGATAATGGTGAGCAGAGGGAGAGAGGAAAGAGCGAGCCCTCAGAGAGCCCGCCGCGCCTGCCGAGCGGAGCTGCTGGTTGCCTAGCGGCCTGGACAGTTGCCTGGGAGACATGTGCCGATGGGGGGTGGGGGAGGAGGAGGAGGAGGAGGGGGGGGGGGGGGGTTAGCAAGAAGGAGGGCTGCCGATAATGCCGCTCCAACGATTGCCAAAAGCACCAATTGCAGAGACACAGACACAGGCACAGACAGTGGCCATGAGGCACGCAGACACAGAGGGAAGGGCACAGGCTAGGGACACGTCCCAGAGCAGCAGGGAAGGACAAGGTGACCTCTAATGCTGTCTCCTCTCCTCTCCTCTCCTCTCCTCTCCTCTCCTCTCCTCTCCTCTCCTCTCCTCTCCTCTCCTCTCCCCTCCACTCCCCTTCTCTCACGTTCCCCAAAAGACGCTCAGAGGCTGATGACTGGAGCGGGGGGGGGGGGTTAAGAGGGAGGGGGGGGGGGGGTAAGAGGGAAGGTGGGGGGGGGGTGAGAGGGAAAGGGTGGGGTGAGGATGGGGTGAGGGAGGGCTTCAGGGCGTTTCAGAGCAACGTTTTAACCAAGGCTTTATGTCTGCCTTGTGTATTTAACCCCTCTGAATGAGCCAGACCAGAGGACGGACAGCACCAAATGTCAAATGGTAATTTAGAGGAAGGAGCGGCGATGAAAAAGAAAATGAATAGACCTCACATTTGCTGGTCATTCTGTAAAGGTCAGGGGGAAATATTAAAAGCCTCGGGATGGGCAGGAACGAAAGAGGAGCTGGCAGGACTGCAGAATCTTCCAGATGACTTTGAAAAAAGAGGCCTTACCAAAGCACAGTCTTGCAATTTAACTATCGCTCACTGCTCATCTTGGGGATTCAAACTCATTTGGTCACATCAAAGAATCCTTGGAGAGATGTTTGACCTTACAAGCCATACAGAGCAATTACTTTGTTTCGTATGTACCTATGAAGAATCCTGAATATTTCTTCTATGATACAGTACCAGTCAAAAGTCTGGACACACCTTCTCATTCAATGGTTTTTCTTTATTTTTTATTATTTTCTAAATTGTAGATTAATATTGAACACATCAAAACTATGAAGGAACACATATGGAATTATGTAGTAGACAAAAAAGTGTTAAACAAACCAGAATATGTTTTATATTTTACATTCTTCAAAGTAGCCACCTTTTGCTTTGATGACAGCTTTGCACACTCTTGGAAAGGTGTGTCCAAACTTTTGACTGATACTGTATGTCTGCCTATGTGTGATATTTTTGTTAACTGATTGGCTCGTGCCATTGATGACATGTTAACCCACATTATGTTTATCACTGGAATAATGAAAAGACTCATCCATCATCTTTCATGACACACTTACTCATTTGGGGTCCTCTCTGTAAACCCCCCTCTGTGAGGCCCTGGGGAGTGGGTGAGTCTGCATAGCAACACACACACACACGCGCGCGCACACGCACACACGCACACACACACACACACACACACACACACACACACACACACACACACACACACACACACACACACACACACACACACACACACAACCTCAGCCTACACAACCCGGGTCTTCTTCTTTCACCATTAACAGCAGGCTGTCTGATTTCCTGTCCCTGTCAATTAGTAACTCCTGCCTTAGCCGGGGCGTGAAAGAACCGGAAGTCACCAAACCTGTTGACGGGCGTTCAGGGGCCTGTGTGGCCTACATCCTGGCTGGCTCTGGAGGGTGTGATGACAGGGAGGAGAGAGGGAGCCATGGTGGGGGGAGAACAGTGGGAGACATGGGAAACAAGCGAGCAGCACCACCAGGGGCCTACAGGCTAATTATACCCACCCCCCCCCTCCCCCCCCCCCCTCCATCCCCACCC
>NC_139666.1:9575323-9580323 GCF_951799395.1 Argentina silus | reverse complement strand
GATGGGTAGGAGGGGGTGCTTTGGAAATGGTATAACAGGGCTTCAATTTCATAGTTGTTCATGTTTGCTTTGAATTTCTCCAATTTAGAAATGGATTATTTAATTCATTTCGGGGTCTCTCTTCTCTCTCTCTCTCTCTCTCTCTCTCTCTCTCTCTCTCTCTCTCTCTTTTCCCAGCTCGTCTTCCGCTCATCTCTATTCACCCCCCGTTTCCCTGTCTTCTTTTCTCTCCCGTCTTTTTTTCCTGGCACTCTGCTTTTAGTCCTCCCACGCGTTTCCTCCACCGCTCATTTTCATTCTCCCACTCTCCCAGTTAATGCTCATCTCTAAATATATCTCTAAATATGTCTCTCCCCGTAATTCTCTTTCACACCCATCTCACTCTTTCTCTCGTTTTATTACCCCATTCTCTTATTCTTCCCCTGGTGCCCTCACTCCCTCTTTCTCCCTCTCTCTCTTTCTCCCTCTCTCTCTTTCTCTCTCTCTATCTCTCTCCAAACCTCTCTCACACACTTTCTTTCCCTCTGTCATATCTAAAAATCATCTCCCAGACATCAGACGCCTCTTTCTCTCTCTCTTTCTCTCTCTCTCTCTCTCCCTTTCTCTCTCTCTCTCTCTCTTTCTCTCTCTCTCTCTCTCTCTCTCTCCCTCCTGCAGGCAGTGCTGGCTGTGTTGCTGTGCAGCGGTGAGCAGGGAGAGCTTACAGAAGACAGGGCGTAGTGACAACCCATGTCTGGGAGATCAGAGGGGGCTGGTGGGGCGGCAGGGCACCAAGGAAGGGCCGTTCCATGATATCTGGGTCCCGTCACAGGAGCTGAAATGGGACATAAAACCGCTCGGCTGTGGAGAAATAAACCAACATCGGGTGCAGCAAAAACAAGGTGTCGAGGGAAATGGTTTCATCAAGTCTACCTCATAAAAGGCGATTTATGGGCATTGGGCTTTGGCCGAGGCTGTGCTTTTGTGTGTGTGTGTGTGTGTGTGTGTGTGTGTGTGTGTGTGTGTGTGTGTGTGTGTGTGTGTGTGTGTGTGTGTGTGTGTGTGTGTGTGTGTGTGTGAGTGTCCAGTGCTGACTGCTGGCTTGGTTCATGGGGTCGTAATCAAGGCCAGGGTCGTAACTCACGGAGCTGAACAAAGAGAAAAATGAGATCAAATCCAGTAAAAAGATAGATAGAATGTATTTCAGCAGCAAATGATTTCAGCACAGTGAGGAAGGTGTCTTGTAAAACATCAAGGTAGATTTGTTACCTCGGTGGTGTGGACAGACTCTTTCGCACCTCCATTCCCTCCCCCCTCTCCTCCTCCTCCTCCTCCTCCTCCTCCTCCTCGTCCTCCACCACCCCCCTCCTTCTCCTCTCACTCCCCGGGATGCTGACCTCAGATGCGGGGGAGAGCGAGCTGCCATCGAGCCCTGGAGAAGGGGACCGCTGGTTCTCAGAGCCCAGCTCTCTCTTCACACCTCTCAGACAGAGCACACACATGAGGCATGACGGGCCAGGGCATTGCGTGCAGGGTCACTTCTGATCTCACCAGAAACCATCCAACAACCATTCCCCTCCCCCCTCCTCCCCCCCTCCTTCCGCCCCCCTTCCCCAACCTCCTCACCCCCGCCCCCCCCCCCCAATACCCCCCTGGGGCTTCAGTGGTGCGTCTGTCACCCATCACACGTCTTCTCTCCAGCAGACGGGATCTACAGCAAGATCATCGCCCCCCACCCCCGCCCTCTGATTGGAGGACTGTAGTATCCGGGAGAGTGTTTTCCCTCATTTATCCTCATCCCAATTAGATAAGACTACACATCAGGCTCAGAGACTCTCTCGTGACTCCGTCAGTCAGGTAGTAAACAGTCAACAGTGGAGAACGGCGTAAACCAACACGGCAACAACACGGCAACAACACGCCGACACACGTAGCGTCCAATCATTCAACGGCACACCTCATGAGCAGGTGGGAGCATCAGCTTTTTTTTTTCTCATCAACCTCCACCTCCCCGTCCTCCCTCGCTCCCTCGCTCCCTTCTTCCCTCCCTCCATTTCTCACCACCCCCCCCCCCTTTCTCTCTCGCCAAGATCTGACATGCAAATGAGAGGCACATTTGCATCTACCTGACTAAACAAACAGAAATTAGGGGAGACAATCAGCACACATAAGGAGTGAGAAATTAGATGTGAAAACACCTCTCCCCCGGCTTATAAATAATGCAGCATTGTGTGTTTTAAGAAGCGATCTGCTTATATTAAAGGCACACAGGTTCATGCTGACACAGAGAGACTCCCGTCCTCTAGACGGGAGAGAGTGCTAATGGCAAGCACCAAGCCTTATCACCGCCAGCATTGATTTTGACGTAAAAGCTGTCCCCCTCCTGAGATTACAGCAGATGTTTGTTCATTATGGTATAATAACGCAGACAGGACCGGTCGGGCAGAAATACAGCATCGCATGATGTGGCCAATACTTAAACCCCACCGTGACCTAGATAAATGGAGGTCCGGAGGAAAAAAAAAGAAGAAGAAGAAAAAAAAAAAAGCTCCTCGGACGTGAAGCTTTGCTCACTTTTAATTAGAGTGGACCGTTCTCCCGCATAACCCCCCCCCCCCCCCCCCCTCCCTCCTCCTCCACCTGGCCAGGCCACGCAGGAGCAAATGCAAATTAGACTGTGCTTTAATTGGGTACTGGGCAGCAGCCCCCCCCCCCCACACACCACCACCCCCCCTCCCTCCTTCATCCTCCTCCACCCCCCACTTTCTCCTACACTGCAGGTTCATTTCTGACAAGGAGCACCTGGAATTTTCCAAACTGTGAAAGTAGAAACTCATTTCTCGCACCCCCCCCCTCCCTCCCCCACTCCCTCTCTCTCTCTCTCTCTGAGGTGTCAAACTTCAAACGGCGCCACTTCCTCCTCAGATCTGCGTCAGCGCCGAGGCGGCTGCTGAGGTGAAAGGTCGCAGCCGTGCCAGACTGGAGCGGGAAGTCGCCGGGTGACTTTGTGATGGGCGGCGCTGTGTGTATTACCACTCAGCCTCTCCGTACCTTCACCGATGAACGCGCCCGCCGCTTCTGGAAAAGGGGTGGGGGAGAGATGGAGGAGAGGAATGGAGAGATCTGTCTCTACTGTAAGATGGCCTGCCAAGAGAGGACCCACCACCCTCACTCTACCTCCCTCCCTCCCTCCCTCTCTCTCTCTCTCTCTCTCCGTCTTTGCGATGAAGACGTTCCCGTCTCCCGTCTCCCCGTTCCTTTGAAGCTGTGAGGCGGCACTGAGAAACAAAGCAGTCATTAAGGAGCGAAACTTGTCTGTGAAACTTTGAGAAGCTATCAGAATAAGCAAATCAAGGGAGCATCTTGTCACTGCCAGAATGTTGTTTTTCATAGCTCTTGTCCCAGTTGCCTCTCTCCCTCCCTCCCTCCCTCCCTCCCTCCCTCCCTCCCTCCCTCCTCTCCCTCCAGCCCTCCCTCCCTACCCAGTTGATGTGGGGAATGGGAATGGGGATGCAGTACCATATGTACAATATGGGTACTCTGTAGCATAAACACATTCTGTAGTAGAAGACGTTCTCCTACCAGGAATCTTGTCTGTTTTAAGTGGGTGTTTTACGGAATAACATAGAGCTTGTCAGTCCAGAAATGATCAGTGCTTGACATTACTATAATCATGTCTAACACACCAAATAGGGGGATTTAACTCGGTTTGGTGGCTGACTGACTGACTCTCTGCTGCTGCTGCTACATAATCAAACATGAAATATACTGTATGTTCTGGTCCATAATGTCTGAAACTGAATCTGACTCACGCTTTGTTTCAACCCCCACCACCTTTTCTTTTTTTCCCCCTCCTTACAAAACAGATGTGAAAACCTCAACGGTCTCCTTTAACTGGGGGTCAGTCTGTATGTCAACCTGCTGTAATCTACTCTTCTCTCTCTCTCTTTCGCTTCCTCTCTCTCTCTCTGTTTCTCTCTGTTCTGACTGTCACTTTAAAACCCTAGTAGGGTGCCAAAGATGGCAGATGGGAGCGTAGCAGCCAAGAAAAAAATCTTTCCATTGCATCTTTCCCAGTCTTCTGTTGTCTCTTCAGGAATGGCTGCGGTCCAAACCTTGGGAGCAATCTTCCCCTCTGCACACACTGGAGGCCATTTTAATTGTTTCTGACTTTGACATTGTCTGTACTACTGAAGTTAATTGGGGATGATGGTGGTGGTGATGGTGTTTGCACAGAGCCAGAGTGTGATCCAGATGTTCCATGCTGTTCCTGCGCTGCACCCCGCCCCCCCCCCCCCCCCCTCTCTCTCTCTCTCTCTCTCTCTCTCTCTTCTGTGGCAGTACCCACATGTTCTGCGCCGCCCTCCCTCCCCAGCAGGGCATCTTTTCCCACGGACGGCCCTGACCCCCCCACGCCAGCTCCATCTGTTAGGATATGAGCAGACATGGAGAACCATGCACACACTAGAGGCTGTTTCTATCCTCAAATATGTACTCAGTGATCTGGGCATTACCAATCCCATTATGGTGAGAAGATGTTTGCTTAGGCCCCGTCGCAATGGAACTCCACAGATGGAGGGATTTCTCCCCCTTTTTCTCTCTGTGCTCTCTTTCCTGAGCATGTAAATATTGTGTTGGTCAATATTTACATGACGTTGTCCCACTACCTGTGTAGTAACTCTGTCATTACTACTTTACTTACATGACATTGACATGCTATCCTATAGCACGTTAGCGATTGTGTTTGCAGTGTAATGGGGTCGAGGAAAGATTGTAAAAACATAAACTGCTCAACTCTGTATGCCATACAATGACCTATTATGTCGAAACATAAAAAAAAAAACAATGCTGTGACTAGAGCAATTACAGCGTGACTACACAGACATGCATAGAGGCAACTTAATATGTCGGTCACCTTTAAAAAAAAGAAGAAAAAAAAAGAAAAAACAACCCTCCCCCAGGCCCACCACCCTCCCCAAAGAAATGGCACCTTTGTGTTTCTTTTCACTCGACCTTGAAAA
>NC_139666.1:9560251-9567751 GCF_951799395.1 Argentina silus | reverse complement strand
GAGAGGGTGACAGAGAGAGAGAGAGAGAGAGAGAGGGAGAGAGACAGAGAGAGAGAGAGAGAGGGAGAGAGATGGAGAGAGAGAGAGAGAGAGAGAGCTTGTCTGCCGAGGGGGACTCTTTAATTCAGTCTGCGCTCCAGAGCGGGTCGAGTGGAACGCAGGCCTGTCTGTCACTGGGAGGCTCCAGTGACCGCCTGACGGATCGCAGCAAAGAGGAGCGACGGGAGGGCCAGCAAATTGGCACAGGGGGGCCTCCTTCTCTCTGTTTCTATTCATATCTCTCTGTCTCTCTCTCTCTCTCTCTCTCTCTCTCTTTCTCTCTGTCTTTCTCTCTCTTTTTACTATGTCTCTCACTTTCTCTCTCTCTCTCTCTCTCCCACCCCCCCCCTCCCTCCCTCCTACTCTCCTCTCCTCCTCTCCTCCTCTCTCTACTGGAGCTGAGGCAGGATTTGAGTGTTTGGGTAGATAGATGTAGTGTACAGTACATGGAGGCCTGTTATTCAACGCAGTCTAGCGGCCCCGACGCTCACTCAGCCAAGGGGATTACATGTGTTTGGAATACATTTAGTCTGGTCAGAGTGTCCTCTGAGGGAATCCAGGTGAAGCATCTTATTCTCTCTGTGAAAGGCGTCACACTACATCGCTGCAGCAGGAGAACATTCACACCGAAGCTTTGAGAGCGCATACTCTTAGAAGAACACGTTGGATCTCTAAAGCAAAAAGGGCTCTCCAGAAAGGTTCTCCTCCACGGACAAGCCGGAGAATCCGGAAACACTTTAGGGCAGCTATATATATATATATGCCATTTAGCTGACGCTTTTATCCAAAGCGACTTACGTTGCAGTGAGTGCATAGATGTCAGTATATATGGTCCCAGCGGGAATCAAACCCACAACCTAAGCGTTGTTAGCGTCATGCTCTACCAGCTGAGCCACAGAGGACCACGATAAACAGTTGCTCAGCTCTGCCTGTTACGTCGGTTTTATGTCATGTAGTGACTGTTTAATAACAGAAGTGATCTGAATGTAATTACTCAGCATTACACAGCCACTGAGGACGTGTAATAGGTTGTGAGTCTCTTAATGATTGCTAACGAGAGGCAGGTGTGATCAGTTCCACTGCATTCAGGTGCAGAATCAGCCAATCGAATAACTTGTTTGGGAAATCCACTCAAATGAGTTACACCTGTTACAATGATGGCGTATGGAAAAAAGATCATTAAGAAAATCGCCATATTATATTCTATATTGACATCAGGTGTCGTTACGGTGTAATTACGGCGTGTTTTGGATAGTAGAGCCAAATCGCATAGCACCTGTCAGGCCTGTGGAAGGCTTGGAATGAGTTCATGCTTCTAGGCTCTTAACCATGTGTCACTCACCAGGTATATAAATAGACATCTTTTGTGAAAGCACACCTTATTGAAAACCAAGATTTGCACAACCAAATGTGTCATTGTTTGTTTACAATACATCAAATCACATGAAGTGGTGGATACAATAGTGAGTGGATAGAATATTCCACATTTCCTAACATATTTGTCAGTAAAGTAGAAAAACCATAGGACTAGCTGACACATTGTTGTGGAGGAGGAGGGTGTAATAGAGCCTCCATTACCTTCCCTGTATCCCCGGGCAGAAGGAATGGGCCCATGGCTCACTGACACGTCAACAATGGAGACAAATGGGCCTGAGGAATCAGTGGAGTTGGAAGTGTTAGATTTATTGTTGGACTTCACGCAGACAGTCAGTGGGATTACGGAATGTGGGTCCCATACAGAGCCTGCTGTCTGAGCGTCTGTGTAGGATTGCTCTATTCTGGGTACGCTGCATTACTCCTCTTATATAGCCCTGTCATTTTCACAGAATGAGAGAGACATCAAGTAGGCGTGTGTGTGTGTGTGTGTGTGCGTGGGTGTGTGTGTGTGTGTGCGTGCGTGTGTGTGTGTGTGTGTGTGTGTGTGTGTGTGTGTGTGTGTGTGTGTGTGTGTGTGTGTGTGCGTGTGCGTGTGCGTATGTGTGTGTGTGTGTGTGTTTGTGTGTTTGTGTGTGCCTGTACGTGTATAAGACCCCCCACATGCCAGTGTGCAAGCATGTGTGTGATACACAATCACGGAAAAATCTTGTGAACAACCATTCATTACACTTATCCTCAACAGGTCACACAATCCCTGGGAGTGACTCCATTTTAGCAGCAGGAGATTTCACACAGGGTGGGAGCGCACACGCTGGAGATGAGACTCATGTCTTCGCAACATCACCTGCATTTACACACATGCAGTCTGTCAGCACAAACAGGGAGTCAGGATGGAGAGTCTGGATGGAGAGCCAGCTATCTGTCATCTAGCTATCTATCAGCCCTCTACAGGATTAAGCTATTTGGGCCCAGTGAGTGTGAGCTGGGAATGGAAATAACAGTAATCCATGTAATGAGAATGAAGTAGCAGTGATGGAATGGGACGAATGCTCTCTGTAACCATGTTTATCACTTCGAGGTGCCCTGCTGGTAGATAGTCATCGGGAAAAGAAGCACAGAGACACAAATGAAAACAGTGCAAAAAAATGAAATGTGTTGAGTGACAGAAAGGACAGCATTAGCAATGGTACAGTGTGTATGTATGTATACCGCCGGAGTTGACTGGAACAGGCTGGAGTTGAACGCCCGGTGCATAAGAGCTCTGAAACTGCAGGACACATCAACCTCTCAAATCCCATAAATGTTGTCAAACTCGATCTGAAACGATTGTTTTTCCATGCTCTCATCCATAACATTTGAGGTCCAGCTCCTCTGAGCAAACATGAAAGATGACAAGACGAATGTCTGAATGTTTAAGAGTGTAGATGCTTGACGAGTCCCCCCCCCCGTCCCCCCACCCCTCCCCTCCCCCAAAACTGTGGGGGTAAAAAAAAAAAAGATATTTTTTTTGCCGTGCTTGTTGTCAGCTGGGCTGGCACCTTCAGCAGAGGGCCAGGATGTCAGAGGGATTTCTGGGGTTGCGGCGAGAGGGACTTGCAGAGAGGTGACGTGCTGTCACCCTGTCACGCCGTCTCTCCGTGCGGCGGGACGCGGCCGTCAGCGACCGTCAGCGACCGTCAGCGACACAGGAAGCCCACCAGACGCGAGGTGTAGAACACAGGTGTCCAGATTCCTCTGGTTTTTGAAAGAACTGTACGATGGGTAAATAACAGCTCTGAACAGGTTGAACATAAGGGCTGATGTGTTGCTTGCACAGCAACCTCCTGGAAAAAAACCAGCAGGGTTTTTTTTTCTCCCCAAAAAAAACATTTGAAAAACACTGAAAATATAGACAGCTATTTCTGATCCTTTGTATCTGTGCTCTAGTCTACGTCAGGACTTTGATCCATGCTATTATCTCTCTAATTACCATAATATGTAGCAGTGCATTGAGTTCAGTCTTTAGTTATGACAGTCACAATTCCTCCAGGCCTGCTTTATGTGTGGAGGAGTAGAGGTCTCACGAGTGCTCACTGCCTGAATATGAGATCTCACACATGTAGGAGGAAGGAGAGGGGGGGGGGGGGGGGGGGGGGCTTACGTAACTCCTGCCTGGCTCCCATTTTGTAACCTTGCCATTAAAGAGGGGGTCAGCAAGCCACACAGCCACCCAGAAAGAGAGAGAGAGAGAGAGAGAGGGGGGGGGGGGAAGGCTTGCTGCAGTCATACGTCTTTGTCATCAATGTCCCACGCTGCTGTAACCTGAGAAACTTTGATCCAGAGGCTGGCCCTATAGCTTGCCTGCTGCTTCCCAGAACAGCTCTCCCTCTGGTCTACAACCTCATAGCCTCTATCCTACTCATATGCCAAGCAGTCGACCCTGGGGTCATATAGGTTTCTATAGAGTTTCACTTACTGTACTGCCTGTATTTAACTACAGGCCTACCGCAGACAGGGCTACATAGAGAAAGGTTGGGACAAAATAACATACAGTGTCAACCTATTAAATGACCCTGTGGTTCATGCTCTTGATACTGGGCCCTCAATCTCATTTAGTCTACGTGTCTAACGTCAAGGCTAGTGTACAGCGGGGTCCAGAGGGCGACCATTTGACTTCGCTGTGGGAGTACAAAAAGTGTTGGTTGTACGAGGCCTGATTAACAACACTATCTGGGAGTGCTCAATTGCCTCCATAATGTGTTTATATTCCAATTGTATAATAATGACACATGTTTAATATTCATTCTAAAAGCCCTCTGGTTGTGATTTGTTTCTAATAGCAACCTAATAGGCTATGAGTGATGTCGCTCCTAAAGTGATACAACTGTTTACCGGACTGCTGTACTTCAGCCAAAGCATTGTTGCGTATTTCCCTTGAGCAGTCACGCTTAGAATAGTAAAACCATTCCAAAGCTATTCTGCTGAAGTGAAAGCCATACAGGAAAACAACTGTTATGTTTATTGTATGTTCACAATTAAACAACCTATCTGGCGATAAATTATTTGATACATTGCAGTTGAGGAAAGGACAACGACAGACACTGCAAAAGCAGGCTTCCCGACGCAAACCGTGTCGGAAAGCATCTGTCCCAATCTTTAAAAAACTAGGAACTGAAATAATTGGGCCTATATTATTATCCTAAAATATGCAGTAGTATATTTAGTATATAGTATAATAATAAATCGCGGATGATATGGAAAGAAGTGGATCCATTTACGCACCTGTGAGAGGTGATCATAACGAGATTTAGGCCTGCCCGCCCCAAGGCTGACCTGTATTTAAACACTTGGCAGGTTCATTTTGGACTGGTCATTTTAGACTGGTAATAAAAGGATGTTGTACCTCGTATGCACATTACGCAGACAGAGCTGAGGCTTTTACCGAAGCAGCACAAAAAGAAAAGATATGTAGGCTCTCCTTATCATTTTTATAGCCACTACTTAACTCTGTGTGGATAGTCGTTTAAAAGCCTAATGTAACACTTTCTCTCCATTCGGTCCATATGACTTGTGTTGGCCTATAATGTCAGTTTCATGCAGGCTGCTAGGAAGCAATAGAATAGGCAGTGTATGCCATGTTTGTTATGTGTTTCTGAGAGGAGAGGAATGTTTAGGACACACATAGGATGAATTGTCTCTGAACGCAATGGCAAGTTCATTTCTAACATGATTAGCCTACTCATTTTGTTATTTTGCCGTGACAACATTTTGGTGGGACCAAATCATGTGCTGGTGCCACCCAATGAAAAAGGGAAAAAGTCTTGGTGTCTGGAGCCTTGGCAGTAGGTGTATGAAGGCTTATGAGGGGGAAAAAATGAGATATTAACCTATTACATGATTAAACAATCAGAGCAATTAACGTGACTCATTCCACTTGAAGAGACGAGACGTCTTCACAGCTCTGCGCAAGCATCGTCTCATTGAAGTCTCATGCAATAATCAGATTTGCGGTATAGATACAACAGATGAGGATAGTGTGTGTGTGTGTGTGTGTGTGTGTGTGTGTGTGTGTGTGTGTGTGTGTGTGTGTGTGTGTGTGTGTGTGTGTGTGTGTGTGTGACAGAGAGAGAGAGAGAAGTAGAGAGAGATCGAGAGACGGTCTGTTTCTCATTCCCCTAACATTGCAGATGGGGCACCCAGCAGCTCTATTCTCCTCTGTGTCTTTCCACCGCCGCATTTTAATAAGTTTGCTGGTGTTTACCATGTGGGGCATAGACAGCGCCCCCAGCCTTTCTTCACAGCGCTGGCATTGAGGCTGGCGTAATAGAAAAGCGCACCCCATTGTAACACTCATTACTGTATAATTATGCTCATTTTGCACTGTGGGAAAAAAATAAATAAAGACGCACGGCGAATGGATTACATGCCTCCCCCGTCTATTCCCGGTATTGGAGACACAGAGAGAGAGAGAGAGAGAGAGAGAGAGAGAGGGAGACAGAGAGAGAGAGAGAGAGAGAGAGAGAGAGAGAGACAGAGAGTGAGAAAGACGGGAGTAGCGCGGAAAACTATTTTTTCTTCAACCCCTTTTTTTCTTCTTCTTCTTCTTCTTCTTCTTCTCACTCGTTCTTCACACTCGCTGTGCATGCTCCTCGGCTTCGCCTGGCTCGACCCTGGCAAATGTCGGAATCTATCCCACTGACAGAAGGCTGTCACATTCCATCGCTCGGGGGCCGACAGATCCCTGTGTCTGATTCTGAAGGGTTGTTATGTATGAAAGCCCGGGCTGACTTCCTCAGCCACGCTGCCAACACTGTCTGATAAGCCAGATGACATGTGCACCATATTATTCGAGAGAGAGTCTTTGTATATGTACGTGCCGGGATGGGGGTGGGTGGGGTGGGTGGGGGGTTGGTGGGGGATGTGGGGAGAGGGGGGGGGGGGGGTGTAGAGAAGGGTTGGGGGGTACGATGGTTGAGATGGGTGTTGGAGGAGGAGGTTGCGGGGGAGGGAGAGGGAGAGGAGGGGGGGAGTGAGAAGAGATGCATGGTTGGGATGGGTGTGGGAGGAGGAGGGAGAGGGGAGGAGGGGGGAGAGAAGAGATGCAATTACCCGTGCTCGAGGAAAAGCTTCATTCGGGAGAAGCTTCAGCGGGTGGTGGGAGGGAGGGAGGGAGGGAGGGAGGGAGGGAGGGAGGTGGGGGTGGAGGGCTTTGTGTGAAGCTCTCACTCTATATCTCCTCCTCACTCTTGTCTCATCTTCTCACTCTCTCTCTCTCTCTCTCTCTCTCTCTCTCTCTCTCTCTCTCTCATTGGCTCCATGGCTCATGTCTTCAAGGGCTTGAACTTCACAGTGTCTCCTGCCGTCCCACAAGCCCATGACGTCTCCCGCCCCACCCCCCCAACCCCCCCCCCCCCACACTCTGGCTGTCTACTCCACTAAACTCATAACACAGGAGATATTGAGTCCCCTGGAATGGTGGCTCATTATTCATAAGTCAGTCAACAGTCAGGAGACCCTCCAAGCAACATACTGTATATATGGGAGTGGGGGAGCACATATCACCGCGGTGGTGGTGCACAATTTCATCTGTTGAAATTTATGGGACTGTTGCCCCCCCCTCCAAGCCCCCACCTCCAACCCCGCCACCCCCTCAGGACCCCTGGAGCCGCCCTCAGAAAGGGGGCATTGTCGCTGGGGGGGTTAATAGTGGCGTTTAGATCTTTAATGGCCCCGACGATGTCAGCTGGAGACACATTTGAAGGAGCCCAGGGGGCAACGGGGGGAGGACACATGCAAGCCAGCCAGGCTTTGAAGTAGCAGTGGGCTGCCATCAGCATGTGATGCTCAAGTTCCAGGCTTATGAAGGGAGGGAGAGGAGAGGGGATGTAGCCTTGAGCGAGGCATTCTGTACCCACTGCACGCCCCCCACCCCCCCCACACACACACACACCCTGAGGGCCGCAGTTCATCTTATTGTTCTATAGGGTCCATCTCAGCCATATTGTATCAATGTCATTACATTGTGGTGGTAAAGCGATACACTGTTCTTGGAGAATACTAAACGGCCATGTTTGTTTACTTCCATATTCTGTTTATGTGCAGGTG
>NC_139666.1:9552751-9557751 GCF_951799395.1 Argentina silus | reverse complement strand
TCTCTCTATCTCTCTCTCTCTCCCTCTCTCTCTCTCTCTCTCTCTCTCTCTCTCCTTCTCTCTCTCTCTCTCTCACCCACTCGCCAGATAGATGGTTGCCGCCGCACTCCAATGGCAATTGAATTATTTGGAGAGCTTTTCCTCGATGAGTGGTTTAGTAATGCAATCTTCCACCGCATCTCACGCTACCCACTGCATGCTTCTCCATCATATCCAGACTCCTTTTAGGGATAAGGGATAGTACAGTCACTGTTTGGCTGTTAAGGCATATACTATACAACATGTTGCCCGTGATTTATTGTGATTTCTAAAAAACAAACGATGATTGAGTTGTAAATGTGCTTTCTCCTACCTTGATGTGACACGTTATTGCTCGGCGTCCAAGTCTTTCCATGACTATCTCTGTAACTGCAAAAAGTAATTATGTTCAGAGATGAGTGCATATTTACACAGTTTCCATAAGTTCAATTATCTCATGTAGACTTTGGCTGAGCTAATGTTTTTAAAGAGGCCCAAATTATCCCATCTAAACGAGAAGCTGCCTCAAACTAATTCTGTTTCTATTCAATGCGACCAGGCTACCCCCATACTAAGTGTTCTGTAGCCAAAGTTCAACCATGCATCATTGTCACAGTGATGTAAGTTACCAGGAAACACAGTGTAAAACACCTTGAGACCCTTGTCTAGTATATAATTGCAATCCATTATACCTCTCATCCCATTATTGTTATCCATTATTGCCAGAACAAAGCCCCCCCCCCACCCCCCATCTACCCCACCCTCCGCACCCCGGTCCCTTTTTATTTTGTCATGCGACCCCCCCCCCCCCACCGAGGCCCCCAGCCACATGTATGACACGGAGCTGCAACCTTGGTTACCGTCGGCACGGCGTCGGCTGAGAAAATGCTTTATTACATTAGTGTATGCATAGCTAGCCCCCTATCCCCCCCCCACCACCACCACCACCCTCCCACCCCACCCCACCCCATCCCCACCCCGCCCCCTGCTGAAAATGAACTCTGATAATGGCCTGCTGGGGTGATTTAGCGCTCCGTAGAGACGGTCACGCAGCCATCCAGCCAGCCAACCAGCCAGCCAGCCAGCCAGCCCGCCACCCTGTCACAGCAGAGGCACTGCATCGTGAGGCTGTAACACACGGCTGCGTCGCAGCAGGTAGTCAGACAGGGAGACAGGGAGGGAGACAGGGCGCCACGGTCATCGTTCTGGAGGTGTAACTCACTGCCGCTCGCCCCCCAGACAGTCCCCCTTGGCCAAGATTTCACCATTTATGATCTTAGAGAGATTGCTTTCCAGTTCCAGATTCAATATCGTGGTTGTTCATATCACGGAGAAAATACAATAACTGGATTCTCCCCAAAATAACCACACTTTTTTTTGTTATATGACGATTTTATTAGGATGAAACCACGTAGCTACTGTATCTAAGGAGAGGAGGCCGCGTGGCGTTGCCATGGCAGCGCGGTGTGGTGTGTATCCCAGCCCAGACTCCAGTGGTGTGGTGGGCAGGTAGGAGCTTTTCATCACCCTGTAGGGGGTCATGGTTGACCTTGATTCCTCTCCGCAGCGGTGGGGGAGAGCAGCGTGGAGGCAGGGGTGGGTGCAGGGGTGTGTGTGTGTGTGTGTGTGTGTGAGTGTGTGTGTGGGGGTGCGTGTGTGCAGGGGGGAGTATTCTCATTTACCTGACCCATATTTAACTTGTCCCCCCAAAATATAAAAAAAAAACACCCCCTGAATCCCCCACTAAAAAATCCCCAGTCTGACCTTCTCTGTGCTCTGGCCCCTGTGGTGGTGCTGTTTGGCAGCACTGCTCCACACACACTCATACACACACACACACACACACACACACACACACACACACACACACACACACACACACACACACACACACACACACACACACGCACACACACAACGTATCGTACAGTACTGCTGTGTTGTCCTCTTTCTGCCTGGCTTCACCACAGAAGCCGAGCACTAGAGTGGGATAAATTATTCACAAGAACCACCCCCTTCCCTCCCTCCCGCCCTCCCTCCCTCCCTCCCTGCCTGCATCATCCGCCTCTTTCTCTCTCTCTCTCTCTCTCTTTCTGCAAGTCTGCTGGAGGAACAGAGGTGTATGAGAGATGAGGAGAGGAGGGGAGGAGGAGGAGAGGAGGGGAGGAGGAGGGGAGGGGTTGCTGGGTGAGTGGGTTGAAGGAGGGGGGGATGGAGGGCAGGGAAGGGGGGGAGCTGAGAGGGCGGGATGTGCGCCAGCCCCAGACCCCACAGCTCAGCAGGGTCCAGGGCCTCGCTCCAAGAGCTGCAG
This sequence comes from Argentina silus, assembly GCF_951799395.1. Lineage (NCBI taxonomy): Eukaryota > Metazoa > Chordata > Actinopteri > Argentiniformes > Argentinidae > Argentina > Argentina silus. The sequence continues at coordinate 9,555,422 of NC_139666.1, read as the reverse complement.
GCCAGGAGCAACACCATCCTCCAGGCATCCCAGCATCCTCCATTGTTCCTGACTTGCTGCTCTGCTCTCTTTGTTGTTTAGCCTCCAGTTCTGACACTTGAGGGATTTTTTTAGCTTCCACCTGTGTGTGTGTGTGTGTGTGTGTGTGTGTGTGTGTGTGTGTGTGTGTGTGTGTGTGTGTGTGTGTGTGTGTGTGTGTGTGTGTGTGTGTGTGTGTGTGTGTGTGTGTGTGTGTGCGTGCGTGCAAGTTATCAGAGTTGCAAGGAGTAGGTGGGAGAGGTGTTGAGTTGCATTCTTTCTCTCTCTCTCTCTCTCTCTCTCTCGCTCTCTCTCTCTCTCTCTCTCTCTCCCTTCACTGTTTCATGTTTTCTCCTTCCATCAGCCTCTGTCTGTATGTTCTTCATCTCTCTCTCTCTCTCTCTCTCTCTCTCTCTCTCTCAGTCTCTCTCTCTCCTTCTGTCCCTCTCTCTCTCTCTTTCTCTCTCTCTCCCCTGTGTGTCCCCTGTGGATCCAGCTCTGTCACCAGAGAGGCCCTGTTATTTTGGTGTGAAGCGCGAGTCCCCCAGGGCTAGCTATCCCAGACTGCCCCTGAGTATCGACGGCAGACTTCTGTCTAGCCGGGACGCCACACGGCAGGTGATCTAGCATTGTTTTCCAGGCGAGCCGAACGCACAAGGGAAAACGGAGAGAAAGAGGGAGGAGAGAGAGAGAGAGGGGGAGAGAGAAAGAGTGAGAGAAATGACGCCTTGCTTGGTCCAAGCGGAAAGAAAGAGCCTACTTTTTTTTTTTTTTTTCCTTTCCTTCTTCATTTCTGTTTCATATGCCTGAAGCGAGGCCCATCCTTCCAGATTTTACAGCCTCCGGTTGATCACAGTGGGCACAGCTTGGCTCTGCTTTGGGCTCACCACGGGATCCTGGGTCCTCCACATCGCAAATCAATACAGACATTCAGGAGACACAATCCTGATGAAGAAGCACTACGCTAACACAGATTTGGATTGCCTGGTTATTATGGAACTGCAGTTGAATTATATTGGCTATAATTGCATGGGCTCCATGTGTCGTTTGGGAATGTAATGTTTCTTGAACAACAGCCAGTTAACTTGATATCTATGCTAACATGTATGCTCTCATTAATAAGGCACATGTTGAAGATAGCCATGGTTCCATTTGAATGGTCATTGTACTTTTGTTTTTTTTCACACAAAGACATACCGTAGATATATGATGAATTCAAAAGGAACATTTAAAGAGAATCCACCATAACATGTTTTTTTGTCATGAATATTATTATTATTACTATTATTCTAACTTGTGTAATAACACAAACTGCTTAATTACTATGCAATTAAAAAAGAAATACCTGTGTACTATGTATCAGCATGTTCATATAAAGTTGTTGAAAGAGTAATTGCAGTGTTAATATACAGGCACAAGGGCAACTTGATGTTAAGCATTGTTTTATCCACCATTTCTCATTTGAAAACAATCAGCTGCTCACTGGTAAATTAATAATGTAAAATACATATTGGTGAAAAAATAAAACTTTGTAAAGCATACCCCATGGGCATTTGTTTTAAACTGACATTGCATTAACATTTTTGGTTGTATTGTTGTATATCCATTATGACGGAAAATGGAATGGTGCAGCAATGTTTAAATCCAAACATCGTATAAAGGTATGTAAAAGGATGTTGATTCACTGTCTTATGCCGACCATAAAGAGACGATGGAAGACAACTGTAAAACGTTGCTGGAACATTAAACCAAAACATTGCACCCACATGTGAAGTAGGATGTGGTAACATCCCATCTCATACAAGTTATTTTAGGATCACAGTAAGACAGTCAGAAAGTGTCCAAATGTCATCCAGACATCTAAACATAACGTTTACAAGACATTATAATGTTAGCGTCCCAGAGATGTCAGTTTTAACGTTAGACTTAGATTGTGTTCTGATGTATTATTTGAAACATAGTATTAACATGTGACAAAGGTTATTACATTGTAGCAATTATTGAGAGTATGATTGCCCAAGCAAACATTCACCAGGAAGACCAAGTCTTACATTGATAAAATATTGGTATCTCGATATAAATGTATATAAATCCTCTGCTTGGATATGAATTGTAAACTTTGCCTTCAGGCAATTCTATTCTAGTTTACAAAATGGTAGAGAATAATGATCATGCAATAGCTACCAAATATAGTAAGAAGGTCTAAACTATACCAGATTATACCAGATTAGTATCTATACAATAATATTAGTTGTACTGCTAGTAACCTGACCTCACATTCATTGAAGCATGATAAAGAGAAATCCAATGAACACTCAAATGTGATCTATGCATGTTGCACTGGATTTAAACCCCAGTCTACCACACACTCAACAACTGTATTAGTCACTGAAATATGGAAAAGGTATTGAGGTAAGCTAATATTCAAATAGTGTATTCAGCGCTCATGACATAAGAGAATATGTAATTAACTTGTTCCTTAATTTTTTTCCGGGACAAAGACACCCATTTGAATACATTTGAATGGGCTCCATTTGAACACTAGCAGTATTTCAAGCCTACAGTAAATGCCCACACTTCTATCAATTCTGATCATTTGAGCCCACTGAGCTAAGTAATCACCTCTCATATAAGGTTACTCACACAGAAGTGG
>NC_139666.1:9542751-9545251 GCF_951799395.1 Argentina silus | reverse complement strand
GCAGGCCCCTCGGAGGACCTCATCAATAGGCTGCTTGCTTGTGATTGGCTTTCTTCCGGGTTCGAGTGTTTTTTGTCATTTACATACAAATCACTGTCTGCTATTGTCAACTGTGGCTGACTACGCTTTATGTGTCATCAGGATCCTGACCTCCTCGGGTGCATTCTAGATGATTCCAAAACAACCACGTCAGTTTGAATGACAACTACAGGCTCTCTGGAGGGTCCCTACATTCACATAGCAGAGATAAATTGTGCTCTTACGGTGAAGACAGAAACAAGAATCATTGCTATCACCATATGTCACTGTTTCCCAGCTCAGGCATCCTCAAATCCATCAGTCAGTTGCCAGAATGGTAAATGACTTTGGTGTCAACAGACAGGCCCCATGCTGTTGTACCTTTCCTGGCGTCTCCTGCTTAAAAGGGCCTCTTATGGCATCAGAGCAGCGGTGCCGTGGAGGACACAGCGACCGGGATGGTCAGGGAGCGCCGTGCGATGCGGTGATGAATCCTGCCCCAAACCCTCTCAGGGGGGTGGGGGGGGGGATGGGGGGGCGGGGGGACGAGGGGGTCGTTGATGAGTGTTTGAATATGCTGCGGGACACCTGATGTAAAGGCCCTGCCGTAATCCAGGCTGATGAATCCCAATGCTGGCTGCAATGGATGCACGGTCATGGGGGTTTATTTATGAGCCTTCGGAGCTCAGGGATGGGGGGAGGCTCGCGGGACGGGGGTTGTGGGACGACGACGTTCCTCATCAGAGGACAGGGACGTGACACTCACTATGATGAATACTCATATATCTCTATCACACCACCGTGCGGCCCAGCCCCCCAAAAAAAAGCAAAGGTCGTCACAGAGCACCAGGTCTCCTTTACGAGTCGGAGCGGGAAAATAAAAAAGAATAAAAATCACACCCTGACTTTACAACGCAATGAAACAGCAGCATCAAACAATCCCATCATGCCCTTGCTTTATTTGAACTGTAGATTAAAGGGAGGAGAGATAGGACGTACTAAGCAGCAACAACCCCCTAAAGAGAGGGCCCCGCGGCGCCTGGCTGCATTGTGAGTAGCGACTAGCTACATCTATACGTTCGCCGAGCCTGAGAGCGTGTGTATTTATCTCCTGGGGATGAGATGTAGATGAATACACAAGTAAACAGCTGTTTGCTGAGCTGTGAACAATCACCACGGCCCTCTTCCACAGGGCCTGATAAAGAAGCCTGTCCTTCGCGGACCACGCTCTTCCCCGGCTAATGGAATCCCTTAGCCCAGCAGGGCCGGCTCAATGGAGCCCTCCCCCACTCATTATGTTCCTGGGCAGAAGATAAACTGTGTACATGGCTGCGGACCATTAGGCCGGCTCCTCTGGGCCGCCGCTACGTGGCAATGGCAGGGATGAACCCGAGGAGACCTCCAGAGACCCGGGAGCAAAGGCACCACTCCCAAGCCAAGGAGAGGAGAGGTCACCTCCTGTAACGGTATACAGCTCCCCAGCCGAGGAGAAGAGAGCCTCTCCATACAGCACAGCACTCGAGACATACGAGAACCACAGAGTGCCCAGATGCAGAAGGTGTGGGTGACAACCAATGATGTGTATACACACTGCTGACGCTATGCAGTGGCCAATGAGAGGCTGTGAAGCCACCTCACCACCATCTCGGTACACCCCCTGTAGTAAAGGGAGTGATAGGCAAAAATATATCTCCCCAATAAATTGATTCCACTCTCAGCCACAGTGTGCAGCATATGCACGTAGCCAACTCCAATTCAATGGATGTGGGAAGACATTTCATAAGTAAATACCCAAATTATTGGTGTAGAATTATTTTTGTTTTTTGTCTATTTCGAGAGCTGACAGCTACTGACAGCTCTTGGTGCTGTGTAACCATGGCAACGCATGTAAACAAGTATCAGCTAAACTTTGTGAGCTAGCATAATGGCTAAAGGTACACCAGCTAACAAAACCCATGGTTTAATGTTATTTTTAATGGATGAAGTGTTTATATATGTACCACTTATTGTTCTTATGAATGTTCTGATGTTCTGTTCACAACTGTTGAACAAATATTGTGACATTGACAATTAATACAATGTCTCAAGTTTCTCATTAAAAATAATAACACATTTGTGAAACATTTTCCCTAGAGTGGAATATTTCAGAGTACTAATGTTACTGCCGCCACTACAAACAATAAATACTTAAATTCATGTAATGTTGACCTTAAAAAATTAAATTTAAATACTGTAAAATTCCCATTCATTCGTATGGACGATTGTTCCCTCTTGGGTGTCCCAATATGGCAGACGGTGGCTTCAGAACAGCGCCGCCTGTCAGCCATCTAGGGACTATTTACAGTATGTCCATTGTGACGACACACAGGGTACATTTGGAAGGTCGAGGGGGTACAGTAGTAGCCCCCCAGGAGGAATCCGCTGAACAATGACTCGCCTGGGGCTCCATATGAACCCTATGTCACCCTCTCTCCGCTGCCCT
>NC_139666.1:9449268-9531768 GCF_951799395.1 Argentina silus | reverse complement strand
CATCTGCACCCAAAAATGCATTTTATACAGCCATCAAAATATAATTTCAGAACATTTGTCCATTTAAAATCTTCCAATTGCACCACCTGCTGTCAATAAATATATACAAATATATAACTTTAACTCTGAACATTTACATTTAAACCAATGTGCTAAGTAATGTTGGATACAAAAGTTGGATACAATTGAACAGTAATAGTTCCACACATAAATCATAATCTCCTTTGTTGCAATGCACACAAATCATGGCATAACACACACAAAAAAACGACTTTGAGAAAATTCACTAAATATAGAAAATAATAAGCTTTGAGTTTTCTTCTCCAGCTGAGAACCATGAAGATGTGTTTCTCTAAGTTATGTTGAGAGCTGAGTAGATCACAGCAGTATCGTCCTGTTGTTTTGGACAAACATACAAAATCAGTTAACAACAAAGAAAATACTATGGTTTACTAAATGTTTGACCATTTCTAAAAAAAAAAATTACATAGAAATCAGAGCAAAAAGTGAAAAGAAAATAAAGCTTAAGAAATTAAAATGAAAAACAAATAAATTTGTATGTCTGTATTTGGTGTTTTATCTCGTATTGTGCAGATATTCTTCAGATTTTCACTTTCTGTTTTGTTATTTGAATAAAGTACTGTTACCTTATTTGATTCTGAATTTATGTTTGGATCTGAAAAAATATGAAATGCAAATAGTTAACCTAAATTAACATAGCACTGTACAGTCTTTGAGATGTTCTATACCGTATTTCCAAACAACTACAATATAGACAATTATGGAAACTCACCAGGAAGGCGGGGGGGTCCGCCCAAACACAACGTGGAGTAATGTATTTCCTCATTATCTTTATCCCCCTGTGGACACCCCTGGCCCTCTGGATATGAAACAGAAAGGACATGTCCAAAAGTTAATCACGCTTTGCCTTCAGTGTTTTTCATATGCAGTATGCAGATATTGCATTATTTCTACAGTATACCTTCTTAATCAAAATGAGTCAGCATGAGTATCTTGTTATTGTCTACCTCGTCTTTCTCCTCTCTTTATCTATTTCCTGGAAGTACAGTATTTTTCTGTGTCCATTATCCTCATTGTTGTACAGACTGTAGGTAGCTTACCTTTGTCTCTCTGTACATCTGTGATGTTGGTGTAGACTGGGTCATTGTTGTCCGTCAATGAAACAGATGTTACAGCTTAGGAAAAAAAACAAAAAACAGTGTTTCTGTTACAGTGTAAAGTTAGGGGCAGGCTGCATTTCAAATGTTCAAGCATGAAGACATTTCAATCAACATGTGGTGGAAACACCAGTCGTCAACATGGCTCTTAAGACTGATAACATAACTCCCTCTTCACTCAGCCCCATCGTAGGAGGCACTTTACTTGGGCTACTCAATGTTCCACTACTGTATACTGTACTGCACAGTCTGTGACCCTGGCCTGGCTGAGGATGCAGGAGAGCAGGGGGCTGCTGGTCAAACACACAGTCCTGACAGAGAGTCACCCCAACAGGATGCTCAGTGTGCCCCCACTACCTGCATCTCTGCCTACTGTGTGTTGTGTAGGACCAGAGTTGTTGGTGGGGTCATCAACTGTCCGTTTTGTGCTCATGTTGGGTGTCTTTACCTGTTGTTGTCTCCCTCTTCTTGCAGTAAAACACCAGAATTCCAGTCAGGATCCCAACACAGACCAGGGCAATGCAGACTATCATGATCACCCACAGATCTAGACAAACAGATCTAGAGTTAATCTCATGGGTCCAGCTTACCTCATATTACTGGTGAAATCCAGATCTAAGATCTACTGTTATCTACAATTCTGGTATTACCTGAGCTAGGTGTAGATGGTGCTTTGTCATTGCTGGGTGTGAGTGTCAGGGTAGCTCTCAGTCTGAGCAAGTCCTTAGTGAAGACCACACATTCCCACTGCAGCTGGTCTCTACGGATGCTGGGCAGGGTCACACTGAGCGTCCTGTTGGGGTGACTCTCTGTCAGGACTTCCTGTTTTACCAGCAACCCCCTGCTCTCCTCCATTCTCAGCCAGGCCAGGGTCACTAAGCCACTCACTTCCGACAGTTCACAGTTTAGGACCACCGACTGGTCCCAGGACACACCACCAGGGGGCGTTGCAGACACTGAGATAACAGAGAACATCACTGAGCATGTTGGCCTTGTTTGATGTTTCATCCTGTGTAGAAAATATATTGATATGCTCTAAAATTCACATTTATGTTACCTTGAATGGTTGTGAGCTTGACAAAGGCAAAGAGAATAGCTTCAAAATAACATCTGAACACTCCACTATCTTCGAAGGTCACAGGTGAGACATGCAGAGGGAAATCAAATCCATTGAAATCAGGAGATGAGAATCTGCCTCCTTGGAGTTCAGTAGAGGTTCTGTCAGGATGGTCTCTATCATGAGATGGGCTCCTGGTCCAACTGGCTCCCGTGTATCGGGATGCAGACCTGCAGAGCAAATCCACCATACTGCTGTTGCTGCTCTCTCGGTACAGAGTTAATGGGTTATTATATGTGGCTGAAAAAAAAACACATTTTGGACAAAAAGGCATCTGTTATTTATGTTGTAGTTCAATTACCTCACTGTTGCTCTTCAAAATATTAGAACATACTTGCCTTCATGTTAACAGATTCATCCTGACTAATGTAATCTAGTTGATCAACAAATGCATTTATTCCATCGTATGTCCTTGAACCATTCACACTTACTTGTTTTTACTTTAACTCGTTGAGAAACCCAATATAACTCTGTTCCATTCTGTCTGATTCTGCAGTAGTATTCCCCCTGGCTGTGTATGTCAACACTGTTGATGATCATGTGGGCAGTGTTGTTGTAGAACAGTGTGGTGTAAGAGGTGGGAACTCCTCCTCTATCCCACTGCAATGTGGTTGACTCTGGTATGTAGGACAGCTTACAACTCACACTAATATCAGATCCAAGATTATGGTCAAGGTACGTGAAGGGTGTAACTGCAAAAAAGAGAAAGCTACATATAACTTGGAATAACTTGCAACTGTACTTGGAATGACTGAACAAATTGAATATCATGAAACACTAGTTTAGATTGGTCCAAATCAGACATTCGTGATTATAGATAGGCCTTGTGTACATGCAGCTTATGTTATCAAATTCAAAAGAGAAATATTTGTGTTATTTGTTTTTACTAATTTTAGTGTAAGGTGAATATACCACTTGTGATGTTGACAAAGTGACAATATGTACATTAATGTATTGGATGAAAGTTATGTTATGACAGAACCTGAACATGAAGTAACATACCTTGAATACCAAACACCTCAAATTTCTCCAGATGAATAAAAACCGGACGGGTTTGTGTAAACCAAAACTCTCCAGCAATTTCAAAATTAGGCTCCGCAGAAAGCGCATATTCTCCCCCATTTGAAAATTGAGTTTTTGTGTTCCATGTAAGTCCCCAAGTGGATTTGCTGATTCTGGCTACTGAATAGTTTGAGTGTCTGCCATCATGTGAGGTCCAAATCCATTGGTGCTCTGTCCCTCCACTCACTCGGGGAGCAGGAAGAAAGATTCTTTCGTTTCTTCCAGCAAGGAAGAAGACCCTCTTTGTCAATACTGCAGAGAGAAGAAGTTGGTCAGAATCGTAGTTCACTCAAAAGACTGCTCCACATAAGGCTACAGTACAGTGCATGTCACAATCACTCCTGCTCACACCCAAGCACATACACACTCTAACCAGGGTTGATGTCAATATGGTTTCAATGGAGCCAATTCAGGGAGTATTATTTTGAATGTTTGTTTATACTATTATTATTAAAAAAACTAATATTATTATTAAAAAAAAAAAAAAAAAAACGGATATTATTATTACCATTATTATTCAATTTTACAATAAAATTGAATAATCAAATTCATTTCTGATTAACATTGCACCCATTTTATATCTGTCTGCCAAATCTTTACATTTATCTTTGAAGCACTCTTAACAAAGCCAACAAAAATAGTTCAAATAAATAAACGGTGGACAAATGGTGGGAAATTGGATGTTTAATGTAAAGCTGAGATGCCAGAATGATTTATCTGTCATGATCTTTACAACTACCTCACAGCCTTATGTCAAGTTCCTAATAGGGCTTTCTTCAAGTTAACAGTTTGATAATTCAATCAGAAACTCTGAGCTTACCTTCAGCTGAGAGTGTTTGGCTGTATCCTGATATCAACACGAGGATCCACAACAATGTTAAACTCATGGAGCCTATGTCCTTTACCATCTTAACTTATTGTACAGTTTCCCTCTACGCTCTGAAACAATCTCAAAACTCAGAACTTTGGTAATAGAGAGAGGAAATGCCTGAGCAAAAGAGGAAGTTCACAAAGTTAAAATGTCATGTAAAACAAAAAGATCCAATATGTTTCAACAGTGATGTCTCAATCCAACCGCAGGTTTTCAACATAGAAATCTGAATTCATTACTTTGTGAGTTGGTCACTTACAAATGTCCCTTAACAGGTATTACTGAGAAAAATCCAGATGTCAAAATGTGTTAAGACACTGTTAAGGTGGTATGAACATCAATGCAGTATTTCAATCAATCAATAAATTAATAAAAACTTTATTTATATACAGCATTGTTTGTACAAAACAAGTAATAGAATGTACAGTACAATAAAAAGAAAGACACACACACACACACACACTCACGTGCACAGACGCACGCGCACAAGCGCACACGCACACACACAGACACACACGCACACACACACACACACACACACACACACACACACACACACACACACACACACACACACACACACACACACCTTTGTGTTTAGGAGTGAAATGTATTGAAGTGCTACCTTTTTACTGTGATTCCAAAAAGAACTAGAGATAACACAGAAGAAGGAAGAGAGAGCTGAAAGAAACACATTCTTCCTCTCCTAAACCCAACATTCTCCAACAGAGCCATATATTCTCCAACAGTGCCATCTTCTGGTGATATATTCAACTACACTCACTAATTCATACAATGAGCTGACATCGAAACGGAAAGACCACATTTGTTTTCATGACATTATTCCAATGAAAATAACTTCAACATGACATTTGAATGTAAAGGACTACAATCATCTGCACCCAAAAATGCATTTTATACAGCCATCAAAATATAATTTCAGAACATTTGTCCATTTAAAATCTTCCAATTGCAACACCTGCTGTCTAAGAATGGTTTGAATATATACTGTATTTACTGTGTATATATATTAAACCAGTGTGCTAAGTCATGTTAAGAACTAAAAGTTACACACAATTAAACAGTAATAGTTCCACACATCATGAATCATAATCTCCTCTGTTTCAATGCACACAAATCATGGCATAACACACACAAAAAAACGACTTCAAGAAAATTCACTAAATATAGAAAATAATAAGCTTTGAGTTTTCTTCTCCAGCTGAGAACCATGAAGATGTGTTTCTCTAAGTTATGTTGAGAGCTGAGTAGACCACAGCAGTATCGTCCTGTTGTTTTGGACAAACATACAAAATCAGTTAACAACAAAGAAAATACTATGGTTTACTAAATGTTTGACCATTTCTAAAAAAGAACTAACATAGAAATCAGAGCAAAAAGTGGAAAGAAAATAAAGCTTAAGAAATTAAAATGAAAAACAAATAAATTTGTATGTCTGTATTTGGTGTTTTATCTCGTATTGTGCAGATATTCTTCAGATTTTCACTTTCTGTTTTGTTATTTGAATAAAGTACTGTTACCTTATTTGATTCTGAATTTATGTTTGGATCTGAAAAAATATGAAATGCAAATGGTTAACCTAAATTAACATAGCACTGTACAGTCTTTGAGATGTTCTATACCGTATTTCCAAACAACTACAATATAGACAACTATGGAAACTCACCAGGAAGGCGGGGGGGTCCGCCCAAACACAACGTGGAGTAATGTATTTCCTCATTATCTTTATCCCCCTGTGGACACCCCTGGCCCTCTGGATATGAAACAGAAAGGACATGTCCAAAAGTTAATCACGCTTTGCCTTCAGTGTTTTTCATATGCAGTATGCAGATATTGCATTATTTCTACAGTATACCTTCTTAATCAAAATGAGTCAGCATGAGTATCTTGTTATTGTCTACCTCGTCTTTCTCCTCTCTTTATCTATTTCCTGGAAGTACAGTATTTTTCTGTGTCCATTATCCTCATTGTTGTACAGACTGTAGGTAGCTTACCTTTGTCTCTCTGTACATCTGTGATGTTGGTGTAGACTGGGTCATTGTTGTCCGTCAATGAAACAGATGTTACAGCTTAGGAAAAAAAACAAAAAACAGTGTTTCTGTTACAGTGTAAAGTTAGGGGCAGGCTGCATTTCAAATGTTCAAGCATGAAGACATTTCAATCAACATGTGGTGGAAACACCAGTCGTCAACATGGCTCTTAAGACTGATAACATAACTCCCTCTTCACTCAGCCCCATCGTAGGAGGCACTTTACTTGGGCTACTCAATGTTGCCTGCATCTCTGCCTACTGTGTGTTGTGTAGGACCAGTTGTCGGTGTGGTCATCAATAAGAACTGTCCGTTCCGTGCTCATGTTGGGTGTCTTTACCTGTTGTTGTCTCCCTCTTCTTGCAGTAAAACACCAGAATTCCAGTCAGGATCCCAACACAGACCAGGGCAATGCAGACCATCATGATCACACACAGATCTAGACAAACAGATCTAGAGTTCATCTCATAGGTCCCGCTTACCTTATATTACTGGTGAAATCCAGATCTAAGATCTACTGTTATCTACAATTCTGGTATTACCTGAGCTAGGTGTAGATGGTGCTTTGTCATTGCTGGGTGTGAGTGTCAGGGTAGCTCTCGCTCTGAGCAAGTCCTTAGTGAAGACCACACATTCCCACTGCAGCTGGTCTCTACGGATGCTGGGCAGGGTCACACTGAGTGTCCTGTTGGGGTGACTCTCTGTCAGGACTTCCTGTTTTACCAGCAACCCCCTGCTCTCCTCCATTCTCAGCCAGGCCAGGGTCACTAAGCCACTCACTTCCGACAGTTCACAGCTTAGGACCACCGACTGGTCCCAGGACACACCACCAGGGGGCGTTGCAGACACTGACAGGGAACAGAAAACATTACTGAGCATGTTAGCTTTGTTAATTGATGTCTCATTTGGTGTAGAAAATACATCACAATTCACATTTCTGTTACCTTGAAGGGTTCTGAGTTCAACACTGGCAAAGAGTCTGTCATCAAAATAACATCTGAACACTCCACTATCTTCGAAGGTCACAGGTGAGACACGCAGAGGGAAATCAAATCCATCGAAATCAGGAGATGAGAATCTGCCTCCTTGGAGTTCAGTAGAGTTTCTGTTCGGATGGTTTCTGTCATATGAAGTCAGTGTAACTTGTGTCTCACTAAACAATGTGCTCCTGGTCCATTTTGATGTGGCCTTGTTTCCCTTTCTAGACCTGCATAGAAGATCCACCTCACTCCTGTTGGTGCTCTCTCGATACAAAGTTAGTATTTGCTCAAATGTGCCTGAAAAAAAACAAAACATGTTGAACAAAAAGGCTGCTTCTGTTTAGTATGTCGTAGTGCAACTGCATCACAGCTGACTTTATGTTCACTGATTGATGCTGACTTTAATAATATAGTTGATGCATTTATGTATTACAGCTTATGTCCATAAACCAATCACAATTACCTGTTTCTACTTTAAATTGTTCAAAATAAAAAACATAAAGCCGTGTTCCATTCTGTCTGGGAATACATCTGTATGTCTCCAAGTGCTGGTCAACACTGTGGATGACCAAGTAGGCGGTGTTGTTGTAGAACAATGTGGTGTTTGCGGTGACATCTCCCTCTTTCTCCCACTGCAGTGTGGTTGACTCTGGCATGCGGGATATCTCACATCTTAGACTCAAATCAGATCCAAGATCCAAATCAGACCTTTTTACTGCAAAAAAAGGGGGGTACATATGAGATAATCGATATATCTATCTACCTACCTATCTATCTACTACTGTACTTGAAAATATTCTTTCAAAATCTATCACTAGTTTCCAAATTAGAAATGTGTGGATACTGTAGGCCTACATGTTGGTTATCTTATCAAATTAAAACACATTTTACGTTTACTTTTTTGTTTTTTGTTTGACAAAGTGACAATATGTACATAGAGAGAGAGAGAGAGAGAGAGAAAGAGAGAGAGAGAGAGAGAAAGAAATGTCTGATGAAAGTCACTATAGAAACTAAACATGCATTTCACACCAGACACCTCAAATTTCACCAGAGAAACAAAAGCTGGTTCTGATTAAAATCTGATATGTGTGAAGACAAACTGTATAGATAGGCCTAGTGTACATGCTGGTTATCTTATCAAATTCAAAAAGGCATATGTTTATGTTTCATTTTTGTTATTTGTTTTATTAATTTTCGTGAAAGGTGAATATACTATTTGTGATGTTGACAAAGTGACAATATACACATTGATATTATGGATGAAGTTATGTCACGACAGAAATTGAAGACATGAAGCCAACATACATTTGATGCCAAACACCTCAAATTTCGCCAGGGAAACAAAAGCTGGTTCGGTTTGTGCAAACAAAAACTCTCCTGCAATTTCAAAGTCATCCTCCAGAGAAAGATCATATTCTTTCCCTAGTGAAAATTTAGCTTTTGTGTTCGATTCAATACTCGAAGTGGATGAGCTCATTCTGGCTATTGAATAGTTTGAGTGTCTGCCATCATGTGAGGTCCAAATCCATTGGTGCTCTGTCCCTCCCTTCACTGAGGGAGCAGGGAGAGAGACATCGTTTTTAAACCCATCAAGGATGAAGATCCTCTTTGTCAATACTGTGGAGAGGAGAAATTGGTCAGAATCTTAGTCCACTCAAAAGATTGCTCTCCAAGCTACAGTGCATGTCACTCACACTCACTCACTCACATTCACATACCCAAACACACACTAAATAGGGTTGGAGTGGACTTCTATTTTGTATTATTATTATTATTATTATTATTATTATTATTATTATTATTAATAATAATAATAATAATAATAATAATAATAATCGTTGCTCAATTTCACATGAGATGCTTTATGCTGGAGACTTGAAACTTGGCATTATGATAGGAAGTGGTGACCACTACCTCCAAATGTAATGTTACCCCCACTGGCCTAATGGGGGTGTTGTTACGCGTGTTTGAAATTGCCAACATTGAAAGGCCATATCTCCCACAACTTATGACCTACAGTCACCACATTTGGTAGGTAGCTCTCATCATGATGAACAAAAAAAAGCATCTAGGATTATAAGGTCTGCCATGATGGATGTTCCACCATTTTGAAATTTGTGAAAAACACCTACAAAACTCAGGCTTTTACAGTTACTGACCTATCTGCACCACACTTGGTACGGAGCATCAATGGAATTAGTTCCTCCCAGGACCCATTTTGTTTACCATTTAAACAAAGAACATGACTGCTATTAAACAATGAATTGTCCAGGGGGAGTGGCCTCTCACAGAAATGGTTATAAGTCCAAGACAGTTAATCCGATCATGATCATGATCTCTCAGGCTCATACCCCTGAAGTCACATAAAAGCTGATACATCAAAGACGGTCTGCCCTATTGCTACAAACCTGGTAGATATCTCCAGTGCTCTCCTTTGACAATTCTCAGACAGCCGTTTTATCCTGTGACCTTGCCCTGAGGCTTAGACCCCATTAATCATTAAATGTTGTTAAAACATCTCAAATTATAGTGTAGAAATAGTGAGAAATCATCGAAAATATATGCCCTATTTTCAATCTTACATTGATGTTTCAATTTACTTCTTGAATTGACTGAATTCAAATTTAACGTACCCCAACCTGGCCAACAACACAAAGACACACCTCATATAGGGAGGATATCATTTTGATGAGAAGGAATTTCAAAATACTTTCTGATGCACATTGCACCCACTTTATATCTACCTGCCAACCATCTTTTACCTTTCTCTTTGAAGTATTCTTGACATAACAAAATATACAGAGTACTAGTTCAAATAGGTTAGTTATTGTAAAAGGGGGAGTGTATTTTATTTGGTAGAAATATAAGATTAATTTATGTTAATATGCCATTGACATTTGTAGTA
Organism: Argentina silus; assembly: GCF_951799395.1. NCBI lineage: Eukaryota > Metazoa > Chordata > Actinopteri > Argentiniformes > Argentinidae > Argentina > Argentina silus. The sequence continues at coordinate 9,521,604 of NC_139666.1, read as the reverse complement.
GGTCCATTAATGAGCTATCAACCAATGGGCAAGATGCAAGAATAATTGTTATGTGATTTCTACTTCTATTTAACCTTTATTTTGGCAGGGAGTCCCGTTGAGACCAAGGACTCTTTTACAAGGGAGCTCTGCATACAGACAGTTTACAATGATTAATCATATAGAATTACAACATTATAAAACACAATCAAGAAAAACAAACATTTTTCAACAAAGTATATACAACAATGTCATTGGCATATAGATGCAGGTTATTTACAGATTATCCAATATTGTTAATGTAAATAGTAAAAAGAAGTGGACCAACAATGATTCCTTGTGAGGAATTTCCATGCTTCAGGGCGTTAATTGTTTTGATGATCTTTACATCTGCCTCACAGCTGTATGTCTGAGTACTAAGGGGGGATTTCTTAAAGTCAACATTGAGTATCATAATTCAATCAGAAACTCTGAGCTTACCTTCAGCTGAGAGTGTTTGGCTGTATCCTGATATCAATACTAGGATCCACAACAATGTTAAACTCATGGAGCCTATGTCCTTTACCATCTTAACTTATTGTACAGTTTCCCTCTACGCTCTGAAACAATCTCAAAACACAGAACTTTGGTAATAGAGAGAGGAAATGCCTGAGCAAAAGAGGAAGTTCACAAAGTTAAAATGTCATGTAAAACAAAAAGATCCAATATGTTTCAACAGTGATGTCTCAATCCAACCGCAGGTTTTCAACATAGAAATCTGAATTCATTACTTTGTGAGTTGGTCACTTACAAATGTCCCTTAACAGGTATTACTGAGAAAAATCCAGATGTCAAAATGTGTTAAGACACTGTTAAGGTGGTATGAACATCAATGCAGTATTTCAATAAATCAATAAATTAATCAAAACTTTATTTATATACAGCATTGTTTGTACAAAACAAGTAATAGAATGTATAGTACAATGAAAACAAAGACACACACACACTTGCACACACACACTCGCACACGCACATGCACACACACACTCGCACACGCACACGCACACACACACACGCACTCGCACACACACACTCGCACACACATACTCGCACACACACACACACATTTGTGTTTGGGAGTGAAATGTATTGAAGTGCTACCTTTTTACTGTGATTCCGAAAAGAACTAGAGATAACACAGAAGAAGGAAGAGAGAGCTGAAAGAAACACATTCTTCCTCTCCCAAACCCAACATTCTCCAACAGAGCCATATATTCTCCAACAGTGCCATCTTCTGGTGATATATTAAACTGCACTCACTAACTCATACAATCAAAATTGTATCAAACATCAAAATGGAAAAAACACATTTGTTTTCATGACATTATTCCAATGAAAATAACTTCAACATGACATTTGAATGTAAAGGACTACAATCATCTGCACCCAAAAATGCATTTTATACAGCCATCAAAATATAATTTCAGAACATTTGTCCATTTAAAATCTTCCAGTTGCACCACCTGTGTTACGGTTCCTCCCCCTAACCAACCCTCTGGCACCACCTTGAGGCCCTGGCGATCATCGCTGGAGTGCCCATATATATATATATGCATACATAACTTTAACTCTGAACATTTACATTAAACCAGTCATGTTAACAACTAAAAGTTTAAAATTGGACACAATTAAACAGTAATAGTTCCACACATCATAAATCATTATCTCCTCTGTTTCAATGCACACAAATCATGGCATAACACACACACAAAAAAACTGCTTCGAGACTATTACTTTAATGAAAAGTAATGACAAGCAAGAATGTAATTTTACTGTTGTGCAAAGGAAACGCTGATTTCAAAGATGTTTTGAGAAATTACACAGTAGTGATGCCTAAATCCAACCACAGGGTATCCAGATAAAAAAATAGAATTTGTATATTACGAATATCCGCTGGTATTACTGAGGACAAGCCAAGGACAATCAGATGCCGAATTGTGTTGAGACACTGTTAAGATGGTACAGTATCAACATCAATGCAGTATTTCAATCAATCAAACAATCAATCAAACTGTATTTATAGAGTATTGTTTGCACAAAACAAGTGACACAATGTACTTTAGAATACAAATAAATAAATAAAACCAACAATTAACAGAAAATTAAATATAACAAAAAAAAACTGCAAATATGGCAATGAAGCACATACAGTACAGTATATAGCATGTTGACCATAAAAGAAAAACCTCTTTATTTGATACAACTACATTTCTAAAAAGAACAAGAATGAAAATAGTTTGGGCTTTTGGGTAGAATATACAAGATCATGTTACCAATGACAAAGTTGATCCATGGGTTGAGGACCGAAGAGGATGTGGTTAACATGTTTGACTGACACCAAACATGGTGAAAAGTAGAGAGAAGTGTGTTTGTAATGTTTTTACAGTGGTAAGAGACAATTGAATGTATTTGTATTACCACGATTGGCACATTGTTATTGTTACAAAATGTGTAACCATATGAAGTTGGATCATTAAAATAGATCATCACTGGTCAAATGGACAACAGTCAGGTTTTACATAAAAAGCCAAAAATGTCAGTAAAGCAACACAAGCACACACGTTTTACCTTATTTTTTTACCTCAGTTCTGATCATGTTAGAAATACTGTATATGAGTATTTAATTCTGCCTGAGAGTATAGTTGCATCTCCTTCACTCGTGCTGGTCCACACTGTGGATGATTAAATAGGCAGTGTTGTTATAGAACAGTGTGGTGTTCGAAGTGGGAGCTTTCCTTTCCCATTGTAATGTGGCTGCTTCTGGCAGCTGGGATATCTCACAACTCACACTGACTTGACAAGTCACTTCATTAGTGCAATAATCCACACCTGCATTTAGTTCTTTTGGTGAAACATGTTATTGACTTTCGAAATACTGTAATCTCTGAAAACAATAACACACTGATCTGACCAAAACTAGTTTCAGACCTCTTCAACTCAAAAAGATATAGACGTTTCAAAAGTTGTTTAAATTACATGGCCCCAATATACTGTATCAGTTGATGAATGAATGAAACATTTATACCAGGTATATAAACCAGGTATAATCATCAATATACAGTACTGAATATCATTGTGATATTGATTGAACTTACCCTCAGTCAATAGACCTGTTATGCAAAGCAGAATCAACCACTACACTACTATTATTTGGTCTTGGTCTATGCCCATCCTTATTGCATTCACTCTGTTGTAACTAACATCTAAGAAATGACTCACTTTGCAAATAGAGAGGGACAGCAGACTGTGGCATCATTAGTGTGCCAGCTTGCACAATTTCCACCTTCAATTTCAGTCATCCACTGATTGTGATATAACTGCTGTACTATTGTGTTCCTACTGTGTTATGTGGTGCTAAAGTGTTCTATTGCGTTCTGGAAGATGCTCCCCTGTATCCCAGTATATTTGACAATGAAACATTGAAACCTGAAACTTGGATAATTGTAACCATCCTTGCACAATACATGCAACACGTATGCCATGTTTTCCATGTTGTTTACCCATAATTGTGGGCGAGACAATTTTGCGGTTTGCGGACAGTAAAATAAGGTAGAGAAAGAACCAGACTTTTTGAAAATGTCAGCTCTTGTTCTGAGCAAGTCCTCAGTAAAGACCACACACCCCCACTGCAGCTGGTCTCTCTACGGAGGCTGGGCAGGGTCACACTGAGCATCCTGTTGGGGTGACTATCTGTCAGGACTTCCTGTTTTACCAGCAGCCCCCTGCTCCCCTCCATTCTCAGCCAGGCCAGTGTCACAGAGCCATTAACCTCTGACAGTTCACAGCTCAGGCCCACCGACTGGCCACAGCGCACACCAGCAGGGGGCGCTGCAGACACTGACAGGGACAGGGATTTTTGTGTAAATTGCAGAAGAAGAAAATAAAAAATCACTTTGCAAAGTGAATGACTGTAGAGCCAATTGTGGTAAATATCTGAGAGATATCTACAAACTAAAGATGTATGCCATATTATCCAGTATTTATGACTTAGAAACATGCATTACTGTACGATTTAGTAGCTCTTATAATCTATAAACCTTACTGTAAAGAATTGTGTCTACCAAATAGTTGAGTTATCATGATTTTAGAACAGTTGGATTAAGTTGTAGAGCAAAGTCTTGTATGCAATGACAATACAAATACAATAATTTCAAATGTTTTATGAGTATTGCATTTTGAAAGCATGTATTTTAACCTGAAACTGTAATTTACTTAAATTAAAACTGGTTGACTGTTTTAGTGCTTTATCTATGTGCTGTATTCAGTCAACTGTGTCAATGTGATTTCAAAAAAGTGAATTTGCCCCATGCAGGGCTTCTGACTGTGACAAACATCTATGCTGTGAAGCTATAGCACAATATTGAGTTTACATTACCTTTTTTATCATCACATTATGATTGTGTGTGAAAATATCTCTTATGTGACCCATGTTCTGGACAAGCAGAGGTTAAAATGTGATGCATGTTCTGGACAAGCAGAGGTTAAAATGTGATGCATGTTCCGGACAAGCGGGGGTTAAGATTGAGTCTCCACGGTTGGCTGACCATTCTGGGTAGACACAAGGACTTTTCAGCTGAAAGTGAATGTACAACTTCACAAGCAGCATTGCACTTTAAAGGTGGGTCTAGCTTTGCTTTCTTTTACATTTGTAATAACTGTATTGACAGATCTGCGATGCTCTTTACAGTATGTAAAACATCTTCCTTTGATTCATGTTTTCTTTTCTATTGTTTGGAATCTGTTAGGTAACTTCAACTTGTGTCTCTATAAGACTCTATTATTGTACTTATCTATGAGTGTTCATTGGAGAGTGTTATGTAGATCAAAGATGTCAAAAGCATCATACAGTATTGCATTACGTTCAACCAATTCACCACATCTCATAACAGAATGGGGTGTTTGATCTGAAATTTTTATTAAGTGATGGCTACACCTAAACGCATACCGTAGCTTTTAACAACGTCTAGTTGTGTTGTCATTTTGAAGACGTTAAAATAGAAAAATCAGACATTGCAGCAGCATTTGTACAATAGTATCAGTATCATTCAAACATGGTAAACACACACAAAACATTCCATACATTTCATTGGGTTCATGTGGTTTGGATGTGGTTTCCCTGATTTGCTTCAATGTGGCAATTTCCAATCCTGTTGTTGTACAGGCAAACGTGAAGGACCGTGACAGCAAGTGCTGCACAGTTCTTCTGCCGGTCTTTATGTCTGTCTGCTAAACAAGACCAACAGAAAACAAAGGTTAACTTTTTGCATAGATGTGACTTAGGTATAATGAATTGGACTGACGGCCATGTTTTGTTTGTATTTCATTCATTTTCATTCAAACACTATGTGCCTCTGCAAGACTAGCCTAGTTCTCCAGATTTTGGGACCGAATGGGACTTTGCGAGACTACTCCAAGACAGCCTGTAGCCTACTGTGTTAATTATCCCAAGACTGACAACCCCTAACCTACTGTGTTAACTACTCCAAGAATGACACCCCCTAGCCTACTGTGTTAAGTACTGTAACACTGACAGCCTGTAGCCTACTGTGTTAAGTACTGTAACACTGACAGCCTGTAGCCTATTGTGTTAAGTACTGTAACACTGACAGCCTGTAGCCTACTGTGTTAAGTACTGTAACACTGACAGCCTGTAGCCTACTGTGTTAAGTACTGTAACACTGACAGCCTGTAGCCTACTGTGTTAAGTACTGTAACACTGACAGCCTGTAGCCTACTGTGTTAAGTACTGTAACACTGACAGCCTGTAGCCTACTGTGTTAAGTACTGTAACACTGACAGCCTGTAGCCTACTGTGTTAAGTACTGTAACACTGACAACCCCTAGCCTACTGTGTTAAGTACTGTAACACTGACAGCCTGTAGCCTACTGTGTTAAGTACTGTAACACTGACAGCCTGTAGCCTACTGTGTTAAGTACTGTAACACTGACAGCCTGTAGCCTACTGTGTTAAGTACTGTAACACTGACAGCCTGTAGCCTACTGTGTTAAGTACTGTAACACTGACAGCCTGTAGCCTACTGTGTTAAGTACTGTAACACTGACAACCCCTAGCCTACTGTGTTAAGTACTGTAACACTGACAGCCTGTAGCCTACTAACTCCTCCTCATACTGTAGCTCCTCCAGGTAAAGAAAAGAAAACCTGCACTGACTATACTTACTTTTACGAGTTGAATGTATTGCATGACAAAATGTGTTTGTTTGACCGCTGCTGCAATGCATTACGTTACTAAGAGCTATTCTAGTCAGTGCAAGTTTTTACAGTATGTCCATGCGACCCTGCAACCTACATACATGTTTTGAATTAGTTGGGCACACCATTGTTCCTCTCTATTGATAATTAACAGGTGCCAGTGCAGGTGCAGGTGTGTGTGTGTGTGTGTGTGTGTGTGTGCTGAGTCACTGGTGGAGAGACAGGGGACCAGGCTAGAGCAGAACAGATAGCACCATGACCTACAGGCTGTTTGAGGAGAAACACCATGCCTCCATCTACCAGAGGTACCGCTTCGTACCCCCTGAGGAGGTCAAAGACATTGTCTTGCAATACCTAGACCAGAAGGTGAGCTGAAAAAGTGAATTATCAATCAGGTTTTATTGTTTCAATGAAATACAGCAAGACGTCTGGTGCATTAACACTGCCTTAGATGAGTCTAAGATTGTCTGAGAAAGGTCTTCCACACCTTGGCCTAGAGATGTTTTTTTCATAGTTTCTCATTGGACCCTTCTCCTCAGAAAGGACAACCACATGTGCTTGCTGTGGACCTGGGCTGTGGGACGGGGCAGAACTCGCGCCTGCTTGCCCCTCATTTCCAGCAGGTGGTGGGCATCGACATCAGCGAGTGCCAGCTGGAGGAGGCCAGGGCAGTGCCAGGGTGCCTCAACATCACCTATAGGTACGTTTGTGTGTGTGGCCACGTGCGTGCGTGCGTGCGTGTGTTGCTTTCGTGTATGCGTGTGCGTGCGTGTGCGTGCGTGCGTGTGCATTGTTGCATGCTGTGCTCATCGGGTTTATACAGACGCAGACCTGCATAGAGTGAGATGGCAGCAGTCTGCAGAGACAGTCAATTGCTTATGCAGAACAAAGGTCAGTTCCCAGGTAGTTAATATGTAGAAATCCTCCCTGTCTGTGACTCTGTGCGTGCAGGAATGGAACTGCTGAGGAGCTGCCCTTTCCGGATGCTTCTGTGGACCTGCTGACAGCAGCCTCAGCAGCCCACTGGTTCGACCAGGGCAGGTTCTGCTTGGAGGCAACTCGGGTTCTGAAGCCTCGGGGCTGCATGGCTCTGCTGGGTTTCACTGACAACTTCAGCCTTCATTATGGCTCCTGTGGAGACCGGCTCAGCCACATCTATGAGGAGGTACAGTACAGTAGACCCTGGGTGATACACACATACAGTAAGACCCTCAAACCATGTAAAACCTCAGTGTTTCATATATTGTACAGCCGCAATGTAATGACTAGCAGATAGATCTCACTGTTTAGATTGCATGTCCTCTGCCTGAGTGTGAGCCTGTCCTTGCCTTTGCTATCCCCAGGTGAAGAGCCTGCTGCTGCCTTTCACCAGCACACAGGTAGCTGTGGCCAACACTAAACTAGAGGACCTTTACGATGCTATCCCCTTCACTGACAAAGAGAGGTAACATATGGTATACAGACCTGTAGCAACACTGTGATGAGTTACACATTCAGTCACATTATATCACTGTCTTGGCCTAAGGGTCGGTATCCATAGTGTATCAGATTAGGAGTGCTCATCTAGGAGTGCTCATCTAATAGTATTCATTATGATCAAAAGGCAAAACTGATCATAGATCAGAGATGATTTGCAAATAATGGCCCTGGTCTCTCTTGCGAGGGACATTTTTAGTTTTATCTCAGTGAGACTAATCTGGATGAACGACAATTCATGTTGCGCTTTTAAATACCAACCTTCTGCACGTCTCTGTGTGTTTGCCTGTTAGGATTGAGTGTGTCCCAGTGACGCAGCAACTCTCAGTCAGGAGCATCATGGGCTTCATAGAGACCTTATCCATGTACCAGACCTACCAGAGGACAGAGCCTGAGGCGGCCATGACACTGCTGCACAGCACACAGAACAGGTGACAGCACACTAGTTCACTGTGTTTAATTATAATAGGTCAGGTGTGTTTATGCAGGAACAAGCACTTGTCTGTTATAGAATCAGGATATTATGTCAGGGTAAGAAATGTATCAAATATGTCATTTCAACTAGCAGCGACTGCTGACGTTCAGGTTTAGGGAGTTTAGAGCAGAGACATTTAACCCTCTCTGTGACTTTAGTCAGGATGTCTGTTGTATTGTCTCCTTTCATGTTTTAAAATATGAACATGTAGACAAACAGTGATGTGGTCTTGCTCCAGGTTTCTGAATGCGATGGGAGTCACATCACCTGACACAGCCATGGAAGTGAGGATGAAGTATTACTGCGTTCTGGCATCTAAACCAGAGTGAACTCTCCAAACCAATGGCGATGTGTTATGTCATGAGCGTCTGTCAGAGCTCACAATGTGTTTATGTGAGAAATGTTGAAGTTGTTTGCAGTCGAAACATGTTACCTTGGTTTTACAATTTTGTTATTTCATAATAGAATTGATCTAATTTGTATACAAACCACTTGATTTTGTTGTTGTCAATAAACCTGACAAACCTATTTCGATTTCCAGTTCGGCTTTGTGCGTGTGTGTGTGTGTGCGTGTGTGCATCTGTGTGCGTGTGTGTGTGTGTGTGTGTGTGTGTGTGTGTGTGTGTGTGTGTGTGTGTGTGTGTGTGTGTGTGTGTGTGTGTGTGTGTGTGTGGATATACTACCAAATACTACCAAATGGGTAACCCAGCAGACAGAGGACCTTTGGTCAAACTCAAGGTCTGGTGGCAGTGCCACTAGGGAGTGTGTCTGAAATATTACTGCTATTTTCAGATCATGATTTTTGTAGCACAACCGATAGCATTTGGCCTGCTCATTGTCATGAACACACCACTATGACTGCTACTCCACCCACCTGAGAGCAGGTTTAACAGTGCTCCAGCAGTGGTCATTTCACCTGTTACCATTAACACTAATTGCCATGAGTATGGGGGTCTAAATACTGTTAATAATGAACTACTTGAAATTATTAATTTGGCTACTATTTCAAATAAAAAAAACGTTGAGCAGAGATTCTTAAGACAAACTCTGGATTTGTTCTTTAACAGAGTAATTACTTCAGCAGTCAGTCTCATATCAATAACCTGAAGGGTATCTTAGTAAGTTAGTAAGGGTGTCTGACATCTTAGTAATCTTTAATTGTTCATAGAGTCAGCATTTGTCAAAGCAAGAGAAACAACACTTCTTAATAAAGATGGAATTCTCCCATAAATCGATCACTCTCTCCCTCAGTAATTGCTTTAGTAACGTCACCCTATCTGTTAAACAATAGTGTGATCCCTCCCCCTCCATCTCCACAGGACTTCTTATTGGTTCTGACAGATACTACACACGCCACAAAGGGCCTGTCACAGTGGCCCCCTTCTGAAACAGTGTCATTAACAAACAAGCCACATACCCATGGAGGCAAAGAAACGCCCTCTACACAGGCCTCTCTGGAAGATATACCCTGTGGTGTGTGTGTGTGTGTGTGTGTGTGTGTGTGTGTGTGTGTGTGTGTGTGTGTGTGTGTGTGTGTGTGTGTGTGTGTGTGTGTGTGTGTGAGAGAGAGAGAGAGAGAGAGAGAGAGAGAGAGAGAGAGCCAGAGCCAGAGCCAGAGCCAGAGTGAGAACCAGGGAGATAGAGAGAGGTCAAATTTCCTTGTTTTAGTTCGGCCGCACCAAGTGAAAGCTAGCCTGAGTTTTAGTAAAGACCCTTGTATAAAGCAGCTCTCTCTCTCTGTTGAGAGGACATACAGTATTTGTTCCAGCAGTTTCCTCCTGTAGCTCAGGGCACCATGGCCCATCGTTTGTATGAAGGTAAGGAGCATGCTGCTTCATACTGGATGTACAGGATCTCTCCTTCAGCACAGATTATAGAAGAAGTGGTGGCGTTTGTGGGGAACAAGGTACGAACATAACACACACGTTACACAGGGTGTAGCTTAGATTAGAACTGTTTTTCTTTTCTTTACTGAAATAGAATATCAGGCAGTAGCCTGATACGGTAAAGGTATGCACTAAAATAATGTTGTTTTTCCCTCTGTGGATGTCTGTGAAGTAATTATGCAATTGTTAAAAGAAATACTTTTACAGACATATTAAGGCATAGGTTTTTTTACACTATGTGTTTTAAAGAGAGGGGGGGTTGCCAAGTAATCTGAAGATCTGTTGACATTTGAAGATGTTCACATTTCCTTGTGATATCTCAGACCTATGTGTTATGTGTCCTCACAGAAGGCCTTGCCCTTTGACCTGGCAGTAGATGTGGGCTGTGGGTCAGGTCAGGGAACCGTGCTCCTCGCCCCTCACTTCTCCTCCGTGGTGGGGACTGACGTCAGCCCCGCCCAACTGGAGTTGGCCCAGGAGCATGCCTCCGCCCCAAACATCTCCTACAGGTTAGGATCTCCTAAGTCTAACTTGGATCCTTGGGATGGGATTGTAGAGTTGTCATAAGGATCCCACTTAACATCTACCATAATGCTAATAATGCTGACCCAAACCCAATATGCCTACAGTACATTAAATGCATTGCATTTGATACAAGTTAGAAGGCAGCATTTAGAAACATTTGTTTTGTCTCTTCAACTATTGGTGACATTGTGCTACACTGTAAAAGCAGCAATGTTTCTGAGTGACTATAACCTGTAACCGGTGGTGACGTGTATTAAGTTTACTCAAAGTTGTCAATAATAGATACTAATAGCACCAATATGAAGGAGACCATCAAACTGTGGTGCAGAGTTCACTGTTCCTTCTGTAATGCAGAGTTCTATAAGATTCAGACTGTGAATAGTCTAATAATTAGGTGTGACAAGCACTACCAAACTAATTAACATACAGAGGGTAATGCTTTGTATCCTGCTTCAGACTGGATGATAGATCAAAGGGCTAAATCACATACAAGAGCTATGGAAAAACGTAGTTCTTGGTTCAGACCACACAGCTGGACCCGGAGTATGGACTTGCTCTGTTGCCTGATTGCACCAAGTAAAAGATTCCTTAAACACATACAGTTGTCACTGTCCTTTTATTTTCTTGCAGTTCACTGTTCCTACGTGTCATGGGAGAGGGGGGCGCCATGGGGACAAAGTGCTTTGTTGACACACTGGATGTAGGCCAATGGCTAAGACTGTAACAATGGAAGCCTTGTTTTCTCAAACTCCTCCTTCAGTGACATAACGAAAGCTTTGACTTCAGTACCGGTGTTCAGCCTACCAATACTCCTGTACTGTATGCCATGTCAATACCTTGGCATGATTTGGGTCCTTGCTTCATGAGCATTCCTAATGTAATGATTGAGTTGTGTGCTATACTGTACAAGTGAATGAAATAAAGGGCTTTGATTACATAAACCAAGGGAAAGGTGTTAAATAAGTTGTTGTGTTTGTCATAACGGACAGTAACACTTTACTTCAAATACCAACAGTTATACTGCATTATAATGCCTTCATAATGTATTGTAAGACCTGTCATACACTTGAATGCAGGCTTTATAACACTGTATGTTTTAGGTAGAGCGTTACCATGTTGACATGCTAAGCTGTGACATGCTAAGCTGTGGCCATGATCGCTGTGTCATTTCTCTATCATACCTCTGGACAGACAGTGTCCGGCTGAGGAGCTCCCCTTGGCCGATGGCTCGGCGGACTTGGTGTCGGCCATGTCTGCGTTTCATTGGTTCGACCGTGCCAGGTTCCTCCAGGAGGCCCACAGGGTCCTGAAGCCTGGCGGCTGCCTGGCCCTCCTCAACTACACCATGGATATGGACCTGCAGTATGGAGACTGCTGCTCTGATACGCTCAACCTGGTCTGCAGGGAGGTCAGCACAAGCTGTCGAGGAAAGGATCAGTCTCTCATGTCAACACACAGTGGAGTGGACTATCCTATCCTCTGTACAGCAACATGCTCAAAACATCCCATGCATAGTCAAAAACTCACATTGTATTCACTAAACTGTTGAGTATTCATTATACTGTACTATGGACATACATTGAATTTCAGAAAGCATCTCTATGTGAAAAGAAGGTGTTTATACCGTAATCAGAATCAGGATCAGAATTATTTTATTTGGCCAAGTATATTTGCACATACAGGAAATCAACTTGGTGAGGTTGGTGCATGGGATATAAAAAAACAATATAAAAAAAACAATAGATAAGCAAATATTACCAAATAGATTAGAAAACAGCAAAAATATTAACAAAATAGCATTAACAAATATACAAAATAGAACAATAAAACAATACATTTTGTAGGCTGTGCGAGGCTAAGTGGCTAAGAGGCTAGAAGCTGTGAAATGGGTATGGGGCATGGACACTATAAATTAAATTACACTGTCAGTGCATTGTGTGTGTGCATACATTAAGGGCATACATAACATATTGTTGATGATGCATATTCTTTTTTTTTTTTTTTCTTCCATCACCTCAGTTCTATGCTGCTCTCCTGCCGTATCGTAACCCCCACCTGGGCCCCAGCTCAGTGGCTCTCTACAAGCAGACCTACGAGTCCATCCCTTACACACAGAAGGAGTGGTGAGGTCCTTATAATTACATGACAGTCATAACCTTCATAACCCTACATACTGTACTGTTGCCGGGTGAGTTGCTGGCGGTGAAGCACTAAGCACCCTTACATTGCATTCATGGCCGTCTCACTCCACAGTGTTGTTTTGACTGATGCTGTGTTGAATGGGTGTGTCCAGGCAGGAGTGTGTGTGGGTGAAGAAGCCCATGGCTCTCTCCAGTTACATGGGGATGGTCGAGTCCTTCTCCAGCTACCAGGCCCTGCTGAAGAAAGACCCTGGGGAGGCCAGGACTCTCTCCAACCACATCACCAACAAGTGGGTCCCCCTCCCCTGCTCTAAAACCTATAACGTCTCTTTGGTCTATGCAATTTCGATATTTATATTTCTACCTTCTTGTCTCTCTTTCTCTCTCTCTCTCTCTCTCTCTCTCTCTCTCTCTCTCTCTCTCTCTCTCTCTCTAGGCTGTTGACTGCGATGGGGGTGTCCTCGTCGGAGACAGAAGTTGTGGTGGGAGTGAGGTATTTCTACCTCCTAGCATGCAAGCCAGTAGATGACTGATGAAATGTACCCTACACACCCAAATATAGTAAATAAAATGGTGCATATGAATCAAAAACTTTCTGTGGTTTCCTGTTTTATAGACTCACCTCTGAGAAGAAAAAAACACCCAGCACACACACACGCACGCACGCATGCACACACACACACACACACACACACACACACATAGGCACACACACACACATAGGCACGCGAACACAGTCAATCCAAACATAGTGTGTTGGACACCTGTGCAGAGCTTTATGCTTGATTGAGTAGCCATATTGTTTTTCATGTCATTTCTAACAGGCCTATTACGAAAGTGGATTCCTGGGTAATGAGGCATGGGGGATTTTCAACAGCATGGCTGTTTGAAGTTTGGGAGTGGGTCCGCTTGATTTCAATGGGCTGAAATGAAGGGGAAAATGACACCACAGAGCCTGGGTGGGCAGATTGAACGGCTCTGTGTTGTTATCCCCCATTTCAGTGCTATGAACAATACCATAGCACACTGCTCCCGTGGTTGAACAACTTATTGTGGTCATACTATAAGACGTATTGACCAACTGAACACTGGCCTTATCGTGGAGTAATGATGTGAGTAACAGAGAGTTTTGAATGACTAACGGTATACGGATTTTGGAAATGACTCCTCCTTTAGGCTATAACAGCTATACAGCTATACAGTAGTTTTCATTGGATTAATCACTGAACATATTATGTCAGCATCTTCGGCCTAAAATTCTTTATTAATAATTTCAATATTCACCTTCCTCAGGGTATAAGAGTGAGAACAGTGTGTCCATTATAATTCAAGATGATAGCAAATGATTATTTAATCAATAGTCGATAGTGGTGCTGAGGGACTATCATCTTTGTTTGATCTGTTTTTTTACAGTTTTTCTAAAAGCAGCTCTGTGCTTTAGTGGTAACCTGACTGAATGCTTGAACTTAGTGGAATGATGAATCACAGGCTTTGTCTAATTCTTGAAGAGCGTGAGTCTCAGAGCACTTATCTCAGAGCCCAAATGATCTCATTTTTCACAGAGACAGGAGGACATTGATCCTCTAACCTCAGGAATCAAAACAACTATAAGGGGAAAAATACCTACCGTAGCACTTTCAGTTTCTTTACTTTCCAGGGTCTATAGATTACTCTCAGGCCTTGGCTTTCATTGGGTGTGTGTGTGTGTGTGTGTGTGTGTGCGTGTGTGTGTGTGTGTGTGTGTGTGTGTGTGTGTGTGTGTGTCTGTCTGTGTCTGTGTCTGTGTCTGTGTCTGTGTCTGTGTCTGTGTCTGTGTCTCTATTTTCTGTTTGGCAACACAAACAGTAGACTTGTCATGATACATGCTACATGGTATGTGGCAAAAAGTTAGTGTCTGTATTTCTACCAGATATCATGACCTTTCTCATTTATCTGGTCAATCCTCAGAAAGATGTCGTCTTTTCCGACCAGGTATGACTATTTTACAGACAGTTGTTGCCTATGCTAGCTTGCGACATTGAAGAAAATGCAAGAAAACCTGAAGGAAAAACTGAATTCTGTTATGCCAGAAGTGTGCTCTATAGATTTAGTCGATGAAGGCATTAGGTATTTGATTGGTGTGGTGAGATGTCACTAATTTAAAACGATTTCCACTCCTTTGTAGCTGCTTTCTACAAACGATTTCACCCGGCTTTCCGAACCACGGTAGGAAAGTCTGGTCTCAATGAGGTTACACAGGACCCATTCCAATTTGCACACCTCCCAAACAAATAGACAGCCGATGCAGTCGGCATTGCACTGCACACTGCTTTATTTCACCTGGACTAGAGGAACACCTATGTGAGAATGCTGTTCATTAACTACAGTTTAGAATTCAACAACATTGTTCCCTCCAAGCACGTCACCAAGCTCAGGGCCCTGGGTCTAAACACCTCCCAATGGAACTGGTTCCTGGACTGCCTGACGGCACACCCCAGGTGCTGAAGGTAGGCAGCAACACCTCCTCCACACTGATTCTCAACACGGGGGGCCCCGCAGGGCTGTGTGCTCAGTCCTCTCCTGTACTCTCTGTTTACCCATGACTGTGTGACCTCATCAACTGCACTAGAGACAATTTGCACTCACCCCTACACATCACTTAGACACACACACGCAGACACACACACACACAGACACACACACACACACACACACACACACACACACAGACTTACTCACCCACTTCCATCATTGCAGCTATATTTATACTGTATATCTGTATATATTCCACCATTCCAAGGCTACATTTATTGTTGACTATTATTACTATTGATTGTATATTGTGTATTGTATTGTTATTACTCTATTGATTTGATTCCTTTACTTGAATTTCACTGCACTGTTGAGAGGTAGCTCATAATGCATATGGTAAATACATTTTGATTTCATTTGATTTACCTGCATTATAATGATGACTAAATGGTGCCATTTATAGAAGTGTTTAATCAAGTGGCTCACCACTACTTACATACAGCCCTATCCTGACTAATTAAGGTCTTTCCCTTGACTTGGCACAGAGAAGTGAGGTTTCCTGCTCCTGAGAGATGAACAGTAACACACACACACACGCACACGCACACGCACACGCACACGCACACGCACACACACGCACACACACACACACACACACACACACACACACACACACACACACACACACACACACACACACACACACTCTTTCCCCACCAGAGGGAGCTGTTACCATAGACCTGATATCTGTAGTCTATCCCTTCCTTCTGAAAATGCATCGGAGGAAAATATCTAAGGGGAGGAACCTTGGATGTTCTCCTCCAATACGTTTTCAGAAGGAAGCAAGGAGAGTATTTGAGGAATAGAGAGAAAGTCTATTGGGACGCAGGCATACATTGCAGGCATTAGGTCTATGGTTACAGCTCCATGGAGTATAGCCCTCTGGTGGGATACACCATTATACACTATACTGTATTTTCTTACACTGTCCTTTCAGGCCTATGGGACACAGGGTAGGACTGATACTGTATTCACTGTATCCACTTAGATCACCAAGAGAGTCATCACGGGCCTAGGGATAGGGTAGAGGATTAATATAGTATAAATATTCACACTCAGTGATATTAAGTGATAGAAAAGTGCATTACAATATAAGCTCATCTATATCCAGATTGGAATAAAGTGTGAGGAAATGGAATGACGATCATGTGAAGTTTCAGCTGACTATGAGATCCTACTGTTGAGGATATGAAAGGTTGATTCATATGGACTGGACTGGGTTACCCGCTGTGACAGTGTAACTGTCCCCCTGACATTGCACAGTCAGACCCACTTCAGACTTTATCCGGAAAGACAAACATTGTAGGGGAGCCAGTAATGTGTGCTTACTTCAACATCTCCCACCCCCGGAGGCTTTAAAGCAGCATTGTACCATTTAGTCCAATGCTGATGCTAGCTAATTGAGTCCTGGGTAAGGAGGGACGGGAAGGCTAAGCAGCAGGACTCACATTAAACTAATGAGGCTCTGAGTGACTATAGGGGGCTGAGTGGAGCCGAGCCAAGCCGAGCCATACCAAACTGCAGAGGACCCCCTGGGGCGTTTGTCCTCCGCCAGAAAGCTTCTCTCAGAGCCCAGCCGTGAAGCAGCAGCAGCACTGGATGAGTAACGAGACCCACAATGCAGTGCAGGAGGGGATTCTAGGCTTCCAGAGGGAAGAAGGAAGAAGGGATGAGGAGGAGGGTAGAGAGCGAGCAAGCAGAGAGAAAATCGCCAGGGGGCGAACGATGATGAAAGGTCAAGAAGCTAAACCACGATGATTACTGTAAATGTTTACATTGCGGACATCAGTGCAAGCACAACAACATTGCTATAATTGAATACGGAGTAAGTGGGCGAAATACAACTCAACTCTACAATATGGATGCCGTGGAATTTGGATGTTTAGTGTTTAATAATGCATTTAGCAAATGCATGACATCCAAAAACACATGGCAATCAAATATACAAAGGCCTATTGTTGTTTACACGCTCCATGATAATATGAAAGCTATCCTGCACTGGTGATACCCAACTCAAAACTATTCTATGATGATAAATAGTATGTTGAATATCCTCCAGCAACATTGACATTGTCGTGTGTCTCATTGACTCGTTTTTTGCATATCATGCTGGAGAAAGCCTCCCGCAACAACACCATTATCCAACTCGGCTCTGAAAGGGAACAGAACGGGATGTATTTGGGTGATGATGATTCACTTGTCCTAGACCCATCTCTCCCTCAAGTCCAGGACACACAGCTAATTGGCCAGTCATTATCTCAATATGTCTGCCGTTCCGTTCGCCAGCCTAGACTGACAAAGGTCACATCTCCAAATTGAGCATTATATCTATAACAACATCCCACAGGCACACTTAGTCTTAGTTTTTTCTTTGTCTTGTTATTTCGGAAATAAGATGAGATGGGTGATATCTAAAGGTTTCCTCGCGATCGTGAGGGAAGCTAAGGACCACCCCCCCCCCCCCCCCCCGGGCGCCCCCGCCCCTCTCCTCTGCAACCCTCCTCGTCGTTAAAGAGATCGAAAGTGACATCCCCGTCTGCCTCTCCTTGACATTTGCTTAAGAGATTTGAAAAATATCTCTAATATAAAGTGAAGCAACGAGATGACGTTTCCCATGGCCATATGTCAGGAAGCCACAGGAGTGTAATTATGTATACAGTACATTGGAGCTCGATGTTCTTCTGGGGAGATAGGTCCTTGTCACTTTCTCTTGCATTATAATGTGCAGAATATTAAGTTGCAATAACACATTGGTGATGTCAGATTGCTTGAGGGGCACACTATCCTGTAGGATTCAAAGTTATTTTGAAGAGAGTACATTTTGAGGTTCTGTTAGTTTGTTGGCAGGGGCGGGGGGTGTTAAAAGGTGGTAAAAGGAAATTAAATGGAAGTGACAGAGGGGCTTCTCTTATAGCTGCATTGCTTTGCACATTGCATGATATACATGGCAGAGGGAGTCTTTGATTTTAAATTTTTAAAGGGTAAGGTGTATGATTCCCACGTGGGTGCTATAGCTCACCCACTACCCTGAGGGCAGAGAATGATGTAGATTGGACACATACCCTGCTGAAGCGTATAGCCATGGCGTAAGGAACATCACAATATTGTGACTGCTCCCCCTCTCCCTTTGCCTCCCACACCCTTTCTACCACACCGCCAGAGTTCCCCTCTGGCAGCCCACTGATCATAAAGCATTATTGTAAACACTGTGTGTCTGCAGATTCTGGGTCACTCCACTACCAAAGCAACATCAGCAACGACAAAGACAAGACTCCTCCTCTAACCTAAATGTAGCTTTTCTCTTTTGAAAAAGGCTACGTGGAGCCAAAGGCCATGAACTCAGGGTAATAAAACACAACATAACCGCTTCAAGTAGTGCATTCTCCTGTTTAACTCCGTCCATGATGTCAACTGTTGAAGTCATTTTTTTTTACTGAAGTAATTAAAGGAGACTAGAGGCCCTACTTCTTAAAGAAGAGAAGGAGGGAGATTCAGCCAAGCTGCATTTTGGGTCTGGGACATGATGAAATAAGCAGCCCCCTTTAAAATCCCATTAAGAAGCACAGAAGACTTTAGCCTGGTTCCAGATCTACAGTATGTGCGTAAGCTAACTCATATGACTATCGCTAACTTGGCTCCAGATCTGTGGGTATGAGTATAGAGGAATACCATTAAAGTTGGAATACCATTAGAGTACTGGGGTAAAGAAAGCACCAAAGAAAAGTTAGTTTTGAAAAGTTTTGATTCATTCATATCCTACAATTGGGAAAGATGGCTGGATTTTAGATGATTCATTGTGAAATGGAAGAAAACATTTGCCAAAAATCCCTCAATGTAAAAACTCATAGTCTATGAACACATTATATCAACAACATTTAGGGTTAGGGTGAGATGGTGGCTTTCAATGTGATTGTAGAAATCCTTTATTTCAAAGGACCAGAATTATACATTTCAAACAAACAGGACATGGGTCAAAATGTATCCATTTTCTATCATTGTAACATCTTCTCCTGTTAGCATGTTAAAATAACTTTGACATGACTACGTAACGTACAAGATTCAAAATGAACTTAACCAATGTTAAATTGAACGAGTTTAAGTAGTATGGCACCATTTTGTAATATGAGAAGAGTCCAACCGTTTTTCGTGACATGAGAGTAAGAATACAGTATATACAATTCATATACTGTACAATAAAAACTGAGTCAACACAAGAGTTTGATAAGCAGCAGTGAGTTTTAAAAATAGTGCTTAAAACAAGTGAAATGACGCAAAAACCTATTTACATACCTGTATTTCTCAAAACAATGTCTGTTTTACTTTAATATACACTTTTTTTTTTATCACATTTTTAATAGGTCACATCAATCATATTACATATATCAAACATTTTCATAATAAAAAAGGAAAATAAACCGTTTCTGAAAACCACTTGTGTATCACATCAACTTAAAACATATAATAACAATAATAGTAATGACAATAATTATTGTAACTACAAGGAAATCTCTTTTCAGCATCTTCATGTTTAAATAATTCTATTCAGTATTATTTCCCAATCATTTGCTATATACATGAAACATTCAGAACTGTACCTTCCAGAAGAGACCTTTTTTAATACTCACATTTGGTTTTCAGTGTTTGCAAATCTGTTGTTAGATTACCATTACAACCCATCAGTTCCTGTCTGTTGTTAGATTACCATTAGAACCCTTCAGTTCCTGGTAACTTGTAGATTCTGACTTAACATTATCCTACTCATGCAGACCTGGGTCAACAAGCACACCCACAGCATTTGAGAGCCTTTCAAATGCAATTTTCAACTAGGTCTACCAAGATGCAATCTTGTATCGTGTGCTAGAAGAATTGCAAATGATAAAGAAAACGTAATTGTTGTAAAACATGAATAAATACTGAAAGTTAAAATCAATTGTCTTATGCTATTTCAGTCACAGTTTATTTTTATTGGAAAAATACTCACCCAGAGGTATTGAGGTACAAGAAATGGATAATTCAAGTGAGAAAAATTATTATACTGACAAATTCTACAGAAGTGTACTGTATGTGCCTGTGAGGACATCAACCCATCACCTGAAATATACCTAAAAATAACAAAAAGACAACAACTGTTAAAGATTTCCCAACATATATCAGTAACAGTAACCCCAAACATCAAATGTAAAATAAGGTCCATGTCATGTTTCTTGTGGACCAAGATAACACGACGATCCCCAACTACCGTGTCTGGATCACCAGGTGCTTGCAATAAAGTGCAGGATATTCTAGACCCAATTCAGATATTCTCTAAACCACCTCAGTTAATCTCATGTTCTATTTAAACTCATGACCCCCCCATCAGTAACCCATCATCACCACTGGCTATTCCTTTGATGATTACATTCCTGTTGTTCAAATCGCTGATGATGATGATGTCATATGTCACATAATGACGATGAAGATGGCGTCGTTAAGCATCTGTACATGCTGCAGAAACGTCTCTCTTGCAGTGACCAGGATGTCATACTTAGGGGGAAAAACATTTTTACAAACACCAGAAAACAACAGTACACAACTCTTATTTACTTCTCTGTGTTATTTCAAAATGGAATAAAACTCAACTTTATCGCTCCCAACGACGGCATATTGTAAACAAAGGACTCAAATGATAATGACTTACAAAACATCAAACCAACAAATAAAAACAATATTAGGCCTACGTTTTGTTTTGTTTTTATGTTCATCTAGTGTTTCTGAAAGGCTGGTCCTGTCCAGGTGTAGTTGTACAGTAGGTGTGGCGCCTGCTGTGGCTCCTCCTTACCAGACCTGGGTTGAAAGGTATTTGAATTCCTTTAAATACTTTGGGGCGCATCCTTGAGCCTGCCTAGACTACCAGATTGGCAGGACTTGCACTTTGGGGACTATCTACCGGGTTCCATAGTGCCGGGCAAACTCAATCAAGCACAGCTAAATGTTTGAAATGATGTCAAATACAGATCGAACCCTGGTCTTCTCCATGCCTGTCCTGGTCCCCAGTCAGAGGTAGAAGCCAGTGGCCTGTGCGTCGGGAAGACCAGAGAGACTGGAGAGAGAGTCAGGGCAGGGGATCTGGCCATTAGAAGGTGCTACACCATTCCCATTAGGCAGAGAGCAGCCTCTTTCTGGGTATGTGCCGTTAAGAATGCAGCCATTTTCCATCTGAAATAAAAAGAGGGATGGAAACAATCAATGAGTGGAAATTGTCTTCTATTTGTGAATGTCGATGAGCATCAACAGATACTGGGCACACATAGGTATGAAAACATTGTCAACACTGTTGGCAATCAAGCTGGTCAAGCAGTTAAGAGATAAATCATTTCCAATACCGACAGACAGTGTGAATATCGAGAGACATTTTTCAACCAAATATTCAGAATTAACTCTTCAATCCATCAAAACCATCGATATCTAAACTCTTTACTTACCCTGACCAACACTTTCCTGGAGTGAACTGTTAACTGGGCTGAGCCCAAACTGCTTTACGTCAAATCTGGGATCAAGTGTTCATCACGTTCCTTTAAACAGATGCTGTCAATTCAATGCTGAATCTAACAGCAATTGCCAGAAGGTCAGCATGGCATTAGAGACAGCATCGAGACCAGGGGAGGCTGGTGAAGGGCAGAAATCGGAGGAAGGGTTCATTGTAATGCATTCCTCATGTGGAACACACATGTTTGACACCATTCCTCATTACAATGAGCCCATCCTCCGATTTCTCCCTCCCACCAGCCTCCCCTGATAGAGTTCTCCTCTAGGTCTGTCCTTTTCTAAGTCCCAATTCTCTAACCCTTTCCTGAAGTGGACTTCCCTGCATGGATTTCAAAGCAAAGGATTGGTTTCCTCCACCTCTCTTATAACAGTTAAGTCCACACGTCAGGATAAGGGTGGAGAATTAGGACAGCATATGCCTCATCCATGTGATTGCACTGGAGGATACACTACTAAGCAAGCCAGAATCATGAGTCCAAACAAGGTTGTTATAAGTTATTCATTCTCAATGTACTGTATCAACTCTCTGGCAATCAGAGAAAAACAATAGGGCAATGTAATCCCCCTTGAATCGAAAATGCTGACTACATTCTTCTACAGGGGCCCACTGTTGCCCTCTGTCCCTACATGACCCTCCCTCTCTCTCTCTGTCCCTACACCACCCTCCCTCTCTCTCTCTGTCCCTACACCACCCTTCTTTTCCCTCTATCCCTACACCACCCTCCTTCTCTCTCTCTGTCCCTACACCACCCTCCCTCTCTCTCTCTGTCCCTACACCACCCTCCCTCCCTCTCTCTCTGTCCCTACACCACCCTCCCTCTCTCTCTCTGTCCCTACACCACCCTTCTTCTCTCTCTCTGTCCCTACACCACCCTCCCTCTCTCTCTCTGTCCCTACACGACCCGCCCTCTCTCTCTCTGTCCCTACACCACCCTCCCTCCCTCTCTCTCTGTCCCTACACCACCCTCCCTCTCTCTCTCTGTCCCTACACCACCCTTCTTCTCTCTCTCTGTCCCTACACCACCCTCCCTCTCTCTCTCTGTCCCTACACGACCCGCCCTCTCTCTCTCTGTCCCTACACCACCCTCCCTCCCTCTCTCTCTGTCCCTACACCACCCTCCCTCTCTCTCTCTGTCCCTACACCACCCTTCTTCTCTCTCTCTGTCCCTACACCACCCTCCCTCCCTCTCTCTCTGTCCCTACACCACCCTCCCTCCCTCTCTCTCTGTCCCTACACCACCCTCCCTCTCTCTCTCTGTCCCTACACCACCCTCCCTCCCACTCTCTCTGTTCCTACAACACCCTCCCTCTCTCTCTTTGCCTGAGTCTCTCTCTCTGCCTGAGTCTCTCTCTCTCTCTCTCTTTCTCTCTCTCTTTCTCTCTCTCACACACACACACACACACACACACACACACACACACACACACACACACTTTATTAGGTAATGGCTGCAGAGCAAATTTGTAGGTCAGGAAAAAAAAGGAAAAACTCTCTCAGGCAGGCCAAACATTTTTCTCTTTGGATCCAGGCTGCTGGCCCTGAATGTAAACACAAGAACACTTAATGGATGAAAGAAGCAGCTGTCTAACTAACTGCTTTCATCCCAAACTGAGTAATAACCAACATGTTCACTGAGTGACTGCTCCAATTTATCCTTCCTCATTTATCCTTTCAACAATAAGATTTCTCCTATCCTCTTGGTGATTATTCAACAATAATCCCTCCATTATATTTCCTAAAGACAACACAAACAAAGCAAAGCATGATAATCCAGACCTTTGGCTGCACTCTCCCCTGCTCTCATAGCCCTAATCAATATGAAAGTTGTGAAAGAGTTGACCACCTGTATAGATCAGAAATGCTAATCATCATTCATACACAGCAGCTAAAACCAATGAACAATCTCATTCAGGGAAAATATTATTTTTCAAAACATTCAGCCAGTGTTAGGAGGTCTCACCTTACTGTTATTGGGGTTGTGGGGGATCTCAGAGGTCACCATCCCATAGGGCTCCAGAGTGGCCATCTGTCTGTAGGCGTGGCCCCCCACCCCCAAGATCTGTTCCAGGGTGGCGTTGGGGGGCGGACACTGGGAGAGGCTGGACAGCACCTGGGCCAAGGGAGGGGGGATCTGCCCCCCCTGGCCCTGGCCCTGCTGCAGCTGATGCAGTTTATGGTTCATCCTCTGGTAGGACAACACCTCAGCCTCTGTCCCATCATACGTACCGCCACCGTTCATGGTGGTAAAATTCATGCTGGGAATGTCGGCCACACTGTAATCCATACAAGCATCTACTGCAGTCGTGTGTGTGAGGGTCACAGGGTCGGGGAGGTGTCCGTTACTGAGGCAGGGGGGGTTGTGGGTAGTGTGGTTCCCGGTTTCTCCTGAGTGGCTATAGCCAGCTGAGTGCTCTGTGTTTGGGACGCCACACACTCCGTTGAGGCTGGCGCCATTCTGTTTGGCTTGGCACTGTTGGAGCTGCTGGCTGTGGCTCTGGAGTCTGGCCTGCTGATGCTGCTGCTGGAGGTAGTGGGGGTGCTGGTGACACTGGTCCAACGGGACCCCCGTGCTGACCAGAATATGCTGGCCTTTCCACTGTCCATTCGGTAGGGGGGACTGGTTGTGCCCCGGGAGGCCATTCACCACAGGGTGGTGGTTGGGGTGGGGGTGGGGGGACATGTGGTTGTTCTGCTGGCCCCAGTTATGACCCCCCTTCCCTGGACGCATACTGAGGTGCTTCTGCATCTGCTGTGAGAGCTGGACGATGGGGGCCTGGGGCGGCTTGTGGTTGAGGTATGGGGTGTGGACGTTAATGGCCGTGGGGGAGTTACTACTCTCAGACGAGGTTGTTGTTGGGGTTGTTGTTGGGGTTGTGGTTGGGGCAGGAGACACAGTGGAGGAGGGGAGCTCCTGGCCACCGTCTTCTACTATAGTAGTATCTGTCTTAGCCTCCAAGGAGTCGTGGATGTAGGAGAGGATCTCATCGTTGGTGAGCAGGTCGTCCAGGCTGGGGACGTGGTCGGGGTCCATCTCCACGCGGATCATCCTCTCATCCAGCAGGAGAAGCTCCAGATCCTCCGCGCTCAGGCCTAGCCCCTCCAGAGCCCCGAACAGCTCCCCGTTGGAACACACCTCCCCCCCATCTATCTCCAACACCCCACCCCCTCCCCCCAGGGAGAGCGAGTCTAGGGTGGCCAGCAGTGGGTCAAAGCTATCCGCCGGCTCTGGAAGCCCCGGACCCACCATTCCGTTGGTGGTCGACTCATCCCAGCCTCGGAGCATCCCGCTGGGGTCTGAGTCAGAGTAGCCCACCCTGTCTCCAAACAGACTGCTATGGAAGGACAGCTTGGGCTCCAGGGCTGGCTGGCAGACATACACAGACTCGTCCTGGCTCATCAGCGCCCCCAAGAGGGAGCCGGGGTCCAGGCCGTCCCGGGACGCCCGGTCAGTACGGCCCTTCTTGGCCTTGCTGCCGCTCTTCTCTGCGCCATCAGAGAAGCCTGCGATTGGATGGTTGGACTGGTAGAGCAGTGCCTCGCCCGTAGCATAGGTGAAGGGGAGGTGTATGGAGCGTTTACGCAGATGTTCCCCTCCTTCCTCCTCCCTACAGTAGGTGGACAGCAAGAAACACCTGTTAGAGAGCTATCTATCCTCAGCAGCATTCTGTACATCTGTTCAACACTGTATCTGTATCATGGGTACAAAACGCACTAAATGTATTCCATAATGGTCTCATTTAGATCATGAGCACATCACGGTATCTTCCTTCAGGGAATTCTGTGATGTGGTATTATCCTCCTCTGTAACACTTTGTTTGCATTCAATTGCTTCTGTGTAATAACACTGTAATTACTCTAGTCAACAAATCAATCCATCACAAACCCTAACCCTTGTATAGCACTTCTTACAAAGACAAATATTATTGTAGACAAACAGTATTGTAGACTTGGGTTGTGTGTGTGTGTGTGTGCGCCTGCGTGCGTGCGTGCGTGCGTGCGTGCGTGCTTGTGTGTGTGACAGGAGGACACATACAAGAGGGGTCTCTGGGTAGCGATGATGTAGTCTGGTTTGCCGTTCTTGTACACCAGCCTGGCGTTGGCCTGGACCCACTTCCAGCGGTTGTCCTTGGTGAGCAGCCTGAACACGGTCAGCCCACTCTCCCCTGTCTTCATCACTGAAAACACAGGATTACCACAGTTAGAATGAGAATTCTCACACACACGGTTACACTAAAACCCTCGTGTTTTTATTATAAGCCTTCGATAGCAAATACAGTCTAGAATAAGAAGGGGGCAGATGAAAACACAGACTTAACACAGAGGTCGAAATGCTGGATATGCAGTTCACATTTAGGGTAAGAAGGGTGAATCCTAAATGCCAAGCAAACCCGCTTAATGTTACGGTACAGTTGCCAGGGGTGAAACAGAGGGCAGTGCATTCAGAAACAAGTTGTCTCTACTTTCAGTACTCTCAGTATAGATTCATCTGACAGGTGATGGGAAGATTAGAACAGCATTGCCTTCCAAAGCCCCCTTTGTTCTGGAGTGAATTCCTCCAACATGAATGCATACTGTAGGAGGATCTAGCTAGCTGTGTCCTGCGGTATTTCCGCCGTATTGTGTGGCTGTGTTGGTTTATGGATCATCACTGCGGCTCTGCTCATGTGATGGATTTGCGGGCCTATCCCATCCTCCAGCGAGCGGCTCTGCGGCTTTGCTCAATCTGGTCCGTAATCCAGTGGGATTACTTGGGAAAGCAGTCCGAACTCTATGACCAGCATCTTTGACCTGGTCAGACCGAGCCTTACCCCCTCCCCTCTCTGACTAGCCCAATTCCACAAAGCCCAAATATTTACCTAATACACAACATTAATTTTCTGGAAGTACTACAATTCATGAACCATGATGTAAAATAATAATCACGCGTGCATTCGTCTTCACGGCTTCTAAATAGTGATGTAAAACACAGTGTACGCACAATGGATATGGGGGACAGTGGTTGTGGTGGTCTGATTAAGATTTTGCATTCACAGTAGAATAGACAGTTAACGTTGTGCATCAGGGATAACTCAAGACTCTTATGTTGTCTGTGTCTGTAATGATGAATATAGCTGAGCATGTTAATGATGCATGGCTATTCCTCCCCCTCCGCTAAGGTTAGGGGAATGTATACAGGTACACAAAGGGTGACTTACTTCGGACATGGTTCTCCGCACAGTACAGCATATCAGCAGCATGGATGAACTGATATCCAGAGCCACGCACCCGAAGCTCAGCTTCTGTGTACCCCAGGACGACCTTCCCCCTGTAAAGAGATATGGGATAAAGCCGTTACGATGACATCACTACATCTGGCCTGGTATTTCCCCATCATATGATCAACAGGACCACATAGCAATAATATCATGAACGTGACAGACGATAGCTTTTTCAGAGAGTACTCTAACTCTAACTGACAGCTGTCAGTACAATTTCACAAACGGGCGAAAAACATCCGGAGGAGGAATCGAGGAGTTTTCAAAGTGAAAATCATTTCATGCCACCCGTGAAAACATGAATACAGAGTAATGAGCCAGAGTGAGCGCACTTTGCATCGCAGGCCATGGGGGTGAAGTCCAGCTTGTGTTTGGTTCTGAAGATCATGTTCTTGGTTCTGATCTCCAGGATAGAGGGAGGTTGGAGGGGTGTAGCAATGGCGAACATGGCCAGCTGAGGGGGAGTCTTGGTCCCGTTGTCCTGCCTCTGGTTTTGGCCGTGGAGGAACTTCAACCTGCCCTGGAAATTCAGAGCCTGGAGGGAAATACACATGTTTATACTCACAATTTCTTCTACAATTATACTTTTTAAGATGTTATTATGTAGTAACTGCTTTTAAATTGCACTGCAATTCAGTTTCTGCATTGTTAACTGCCAAAGTGCATCATGGTGGCACAGGGTACAGATGAGTGAAATAAAACCAGTTAATGTACACTGTAGGCTGGGCATCCCCATACATTTGTTGATCTGTGTGTATGTCAAATCTGACCAGCTGTTTATCATCCTTATGCTCATCCATTAAGATAAATTCAATAACAAGTAAACATACACTCTATATCAATGTGTGCACTAGTCTCCGAGTGAGTTTCAATGGTTATGCATACTATGTTCTAGGGTGTTGAAAGGCTTTAAGCGATGAGATGAGGGCAGCCAGTAAGGCTCTTGAACTAGGTCCAGATCTAATAGAGGTCAGAGAGGTCAAAGAGATTTCAAAGAGATTTGAAAGTATCTCAATGAGACTAACCTGGTTAGATAAAGATTACATTAAAGTAATGCCTACCAGGAAACCAGAGGAGTTGTCCAGGAGGCAGCGGAAACGACAGACAAAGCTCCTTTCTAGGAAGGAAGAGTTCTCAGGAGGAAGCTGCTCAGGATTGTAGGTGACCACTGCTGAGCTGCTGTCTGGCTCGCCATCTGGGGGGGGTCAGAACACACACACACACACACACAGACACATACACACAGGATGATCGGACGAGACTTTATCAGAACAATGATTTATTACAGCAGACACCTCTTTTGAAGTTGGAGCTCCTCCACTTCGGTCATAGGAACAGCACACACAAGACTGTCAACTCTCTAAAATGGGAATGGCAATCTCAGATGCAATGATTCATTTTGCAAGGTTTCTTTTGGGATGAATCAACACAACTACTATAGTACATCACAGTAACAACATTATTGTTGTCAGAATGATTAGGTTTAGGGTTGGGGAAATGAAGAGGTTGTCAGCGTATTACAACTACTTCCGACGTCGCTTCGGCCTGCCTGCCGTCCCTCTTTGTCATAATTCTTGACCTCACTCGACTCTATATCTTGTCCTCAGCGTCCCTCCTCTGTTGAAAATACACTTATGTAATTAGGCCTGGGGGTCACTGAGTCTTAACACGCCATGTTAACCCTACCAGGGGAGGGCAACAACCTTGCAACACCACCCCTAGTGGAGAGGTAGGTCAGTGCAGCGTTCCTGTATTATCACCAATGATACAGAGGCCTGAATATCGAAGGAAGAGGACAAATGTGAGAGAAGAACCAATGGACAGTACACACAGTATACCATATAGAATATAAAACGTATTGGTATAGGATTTCTCTCTATTCATTTATATGTAAATGCCTTCATAAGAGGCTTGCTGAGGTGGGTAGGATATATTTGGTGATACATAGATACATACATTGATACATACTCTATTTGCTGGATATGGGTAGGATGACAGTGGTGTTTAGGGGGCTAACATGAGGGTGGGACATTACCTGAGGTGGAGTCCTGGTTGACAGGGGGTGCGTTGAGGGCCCAGTGTAGGTTTCTCCTCAGCTCCTGTTGGTCCTCAGTGTGGACCAGCTCATACACACTCTGGTGCATAACATCAGTCTGAGAGAGGAGGGGGAGGGGGAGAGAGAGAGAGAGAGGGGGGGGGAGAGAGAGAGAGAGAGAGAGAGAGGGAGAGAGAGAGAGAGAGAGGGGGGGAGAGAGAGAGGAGGGAGAGAGGGGGGGGGGGCAGAGAGAGGGGGGGAGTACATTAGTATATGGTGTGTGAGTAGACCAAATGTTCCATGGTTCGTGCTTCTTCACCATCATCACCCCTGCGACTCCATCCCCTACTCACATCCATGCCAGGCAGTGTCTGGGTCTGTGCTGTCGTGCTGGGCACTAGTGCTGGGTAGAGCTGCCTGCCTACTCCCCTAGCTGGTTATTTTCACTAAAGGCCATGCTATAAATAGCCCAGGTCTCTCCCAGTCTCCGTGGGCCTGCTGAGCAGAGTCAGGTTCCACACCACCACCAGGCATGGGGTCCAAGCCCAGACCCAGGGCCCCGACTGAGCCCAGCAGACACGGCACGCAACCCCAGACCTAGACCCAGCCCCATCCTCAGCCTCAATCCTCAACTCCCCAGCTTCAGCCTCAATCCTCAGCTCCCCAGCCTCAGCCCCAGTCTGTATGTATGCGAACAACATTTCACTATGTCAATTACAACTGTATGCGATATAAGTGACAAATAAAATTTGATTTGATTTGAATCATGTTGTCAGTGTTTTTAGGAGACAGTTTTAGGTACAGTACAACAATGTACTTTCGATTCATTACACATTACAGCTCTACAGTCACAGTAAAGCACAGACATGTGCTTGTGTATAAAGAAACACCAATGATAATGGTGGACAGTATGGATAAGACAATAGTCAAAGTGAGGCTGTTGGAGGCAGAAATTGGAGGACGGGCTGTATTGCATGGAATGGAATGAGGAATGGTACGGTATCAAACATGTGTGTTTGATAATGAGCATTCCTCATGTCATTCCATGCATTACAATGAGCCCGTCCTCCGATTTGTACCTCCACCAGCCTTCCCCTGGTATTAGCGTTAGTGACGTTACAGTAAGCCATGTTTGAGGTGACTAAGCCAGGTAACCAGGAGCAGTGTAAGCTGAAGGAAATCCCATGTCATGTCATCAGTTCATTATCCTCTTATGGAGCATCATAATACATGCCATAATACATTGTTATTGTTATAATAAAATGCCACACTAAAAGATCCACATCGTCTGGTGTTTAATGCTTAGATTAGAATTCAATCAATCAATTATTCTTTGCACGGACAAGGTATCATGGTGTATTATGACCATGTTTAACAATCACTTATATCATGACCAGGTGTGTATGGAGGATTACATGTATGTGTTTGCAAACCATGTTAATGCCGAGTCCCATCAGCAGAAGTAATGCTATTAGCCAGTAAAGACCCCAGAGATGACCAAGCTGCCCAGACAGTTTGACCGTTATGAATAAGACAAGCCACTACCACACCTAAACCCTTCTCCCTAGCTTCTCTTGACCATCTGAAAGCATTACAGGAATTGCTCCACCTTTCGCTCCCCGATTCTCCTCTAATTGGTTGAGGGAAAATTACCAGCTAATTTCTTAAATACCCATCCAATCCTTTCAGATCTACAGGAGTGGCTAGTGGGTTAGGGCCAAGGAGTCAAGTGGGGCATTCGCCAGCATCATGCTTTAGGGCTTTAGGGTGATTCAGCCACAGGACTCTGGGTGTACGGAGGGGGGCGAGGGACAAACAGTACCTGGTGGAAGCCCAGGTAATCCACGATGGTGTGTGAGGAGTAGAAGATGGTCCCATCAGCAGTGATGACCAGGACAAAGCCATTAAGAGCCTAGAGGTCAAACACACAAGGTCAGATAGGACACACACACACACACACACACACACACACACACACACACACACACTTGACTTTTTGTGTTCTATGATAATGTGTTCTATGATAATACATAATTTGAAAGAAGGTGACTTGTGATAACACTTTCTAGTACACAGAGATAGCGGTATGATAACCTCTTACACGGTGTGTATTTTTGGAGAAGAGAGTGTACTGAGAGAGTCCATAGAGTACATATGAGACAGCTACAGCTCTCTGTAGCAGTGATTTTGGTTGAGCCTGAAGGTTAATCAAATAATGTCAGGAAATAAAAAATAGGATTAGTGCCTCAATGCTTATCTCCAATTGGGAACAGCTGGTCCCACGTTTCCACCCCACTAAACACACATGGGCTGTACACACACACAAAGTCCACCTCTCTCCCCCATGGGGATCAACAAACAAACACACATAAACAGACATGTACAACCACATCTGCCTAAGCCACACAACAAAACTCTCTCCCACACACACACGCACACGCACAGGCACACGCACACGCACACACACACACACACACACACACACACACACACACACACACACACACACACACACACACACCAGGGGTGTGCCAGAGTTGTCATACTCATATCAGCTAATAACAAAAAGTAGCAGCTAATGAACTAGATAGGTGTGTAACATGAACAACAAATAAGTTTGTAGTTACTTAAAGTATCCTAAATGTCTGGCGAAGATTTTTTTGTTTACGGCTCTTTTTTGTTGAGTGGGTGACTGAAACACGTGTCACTCGTGTCACGGTTTGATTCTGCAGGGCATTCTGAACACAACTAATCTTCTACTTAGAGCGCTACATAGTTCCCTGGGCAGATTCACCCTGTTCAGTGTGTAGGGAATCAGGATTATCCCTATGGATTGGAACACGGCCGCAGATTGCCGCAGCTGGACGTCGTTCGCTGGCTCCTATCGAACTGTTTGTGACCGAGGCGGCGTGGGGGAAGGGAAGAGGAGGCCACAGCATACAGTTCAATGCTCTGATCCAATCATGGCAGCAGGCACATCATACACATCTCCCATTCGTTTACAGACAGCTTAACTGGCCAATGGCATACTTACATACATACATACACACACACACACACACACACACACACACACACACACACACACACACACACACACACACACACACACACACAGATTCAGCTGGCAGTGCAGCTGACTAAAGCTAGGCCACGTCAAGCCCGCCCCACACTAACACTACCCCCCTCATATTACTCACACTCATCCCTTTACACGGTCTCCCAGGGGCTGAGTGATAACCGTGGCCAATGATGTGATGTCGCTCTTTGACTAATAAACAGTGATTCAGCGCAATTATCTGCAGCACTTCCTCTTAGTCATCAAGTGAAACAGACGTCAAGTGGTTGCAAACAGTAGCCCCACAATTAGTGGTGCTGCGACCAAGTCTTGAACTTGCAACCTCTGACTTACCAACACACATGACCGTTACACTATCGAAAAACTAGCAATTGGACAGTGCGGGTGGGGGTATTTGATCTTGAGGAGTTAGTTTATCATCTCAACTTGGTTGCGCAAGCAGTCCAGTGGAAAATAAACATTTTAACTCCAAATAAAAATGTTTGGTAAAAATAACTACTATTTTGTGGGTCAAAAGGAACAAAAAATACAAATCCTGCTAATGGTGTCAAATATTAAGCTTCACTGTCCCCAACACAATGTGTTTGTATACCATTCCTTATTCCGTTCCATGCATTACAATGAGCCCATCCTGTGATTTCTTCCCCTGGCACGTAGGCATAGTGACGCTTACAGAACATTAGGGAAAAGTGACCGTCTACAAGACCAATGATACCATTTCCTCACGTAGAGTAGAAAGCGTGTCAGACCTGAGCTGTTGTGACTTTGTTGAGGTTACTTGAGTGTGAGAGATGTCGAGAAGTGTCTCCTTGTCTCTTGGTCTATTCTCAACAACGCCGGTGAAAAGTGAAAGCTCAATTAATTTGTTTTGCCTCTCTTTTCCTCTCCTATCCTTTCCTGCTCTGAATATTTCATAATCCTCACAGCTCCTGCATAATTCACCACCACGTGTCTGACGTGAGCCTTGGCGAATAAACGAAAAGAAACTCAACACTTGGTCAGAAATAGCCCACACTTCACTTTCCTCTCCTCCAAACCAACCTCTCGTCTTCCCCTCTCTCCCTTTCTTTTCCTGCTGTCTCTTCAAATATCCCACCAATCTGAATCCGAGACCATCTCTCGACCACACTTCCTCCTCAAAACGAGCTTTTCACACTTCATTACCAACACAACGGAGAGAGATGTAGGTTTTGATCAACTTAACAAAACTTCCCTCATAGAGCAGGGATGGCAGTCTGTTTCCCCTCCTCTATTCCTGGAATTCCCCTGTGCCGCACATTGGAAGGAACTGGACTGGAAAATCAATGACTCTGGGATATCCAAAAGGGATTTGGCAGCCAAATAGCTCAGTCATTCTCGCCTCGGTCACACTCAGTACTGTACTTGAACTACTACTCTACTGTAGCTAAACGTAACATAGCTCCTTGGAGAGGAGGAGGAAGTCAACGATGATGAAATAAGAGCAATTTCGAAAATCTGGTTTTTAGTCATCACATCTTATATTCAGCATATCTTTTTGGGGGTTTTGTGCTATCTCGCATAGTACTCTCAGGGTCATGTTGGGCCACAAGTCTGTGCAAACTGACCACAGGCGTTTCATAAGGGGGCTTCAGACAGGGCCAGACATATTGATTGATAAGCTGCTCCTGAGCCTTTGTCTTCAGCCTAACAGATTTCAGCAGGGGGTAACCTCGTTGAGACCAGGCTTTCCTTGTTCGGAAAGCCCGGGAAAAATCCTTTGCAAAACGTATACAGGGGTGGAAACCCATTTGAAATGAGATCGACTAATCTAAAATTCTACAAACCTCCACAGTAGGTGTGAGAACGACGTGATTTGGACCTATGTCTATGCGAGACTTTTTTTTGGGGGGGGGGTCATGAAAGCGGTCCAGACACTCAGATTAAAACAATAGGGTTACCCATCATCACTCAATCAGTCACAGAGGGACACTCAACACTCTAAACAGTATCACAGCCTTAGGGATGTAACTCAAATGATATAACATACTGTAGGTTCTAACACTGACTGTTCCACTATTAGCAATACCTGGTTGGGTTTAAACATAAACAATGTTAATTTCATGTGCGCAATAGGGCCTACAGTATATGCTTGCTCAACGAGGCATATTGAAACAATTAGCTCAAGGTAAATTGTGTGTGTGTAACAAAGACTCTCTGCTCCTTCATAATAAAATATGAGCCCTTGATACAATTGATGCAGTAGCAGGTTTCTTCTCTCGTGTCTAGTGTTGTGGCTCGGTAGCAAGCGAACTGCTGCTTAGAAATGTTGCTGAGAATTGTAGAATTGCGTGACAAATTACATTTTGCACTAATGTTTCTGCCACGCCCTAGGTTTAGCAGGAATGACGCAAGTTTATCTGAACAGCTGCAATGTAGGCCTAAATATTTATCATCATGGAATTAAAACCAAATAGGTGACCCCTCCGAAAGCCATGGGGTCATTCGAATACTGGGCTTTTCCATCTGTTTGAGTGAATGACACACAATGTGTCATAAGTAGGTTTCTACTGTAACTGTAGGGGACATCAAAGTGAGTGCTGAGACAGACACAGACACAGATACACACACAGACACACAGACACACAGACACACAGACACACACATACACACAGAAACACACATGCATGCACACACACACACACGCACACACACACGCACGCACGCACGCACGCACACACACACACACACACACACACACACACACACACACACACACACACACACACACACACACACACACACACACAGATTCAGCTGGCAGTGCAGCTGACTAAAGCTAGGCCACGTCAAGCCCTCAGCACTGACCTGCAGCAAGAGTTCGCCTTCAGACAGCCAACCGTCTGCCAATCCCGAGGCTTTGCCGTTCTCATCGTTGCCGCCATTGGCCGGCACCCCACTGCAAGGATGGTTCTTCAGGGCAACTGCAGAGAGAGAGAGAGAGAGAGAGAGAGTGGGGGGAGGCAGAGTGGGGGGCGGGGGGAGAAAGAGGCAGAGAGCGAGAGCGAGAGAGAAAGAGAGAGAGAGAGTGGGGGGAGAGAGAGCGGGGGGGAGAGAGAGTGGGGGGAGGCAGAGTGAGGGGCGGGGGGGAGAAAGAGGCAGAGAG
Source organism: Argentina silus (assembly GCF_951799395.1). NCBI lineage: Eukaryota > Metazoa > Chordata > Actinopteri > Argentiniformes > Argentinidae > Argentina > Argentina silus. Next base: position 9,486,281 of record NC_139666.1, on the reverse strand, counting down.
AGAGAGAGAGAGAGAGAGAGTGAGAAAGAGAGAGAGAGAGTGGTGAGGGATGGAGGAAGAGAGGGAGGGGGAGAAAGAGAGAAAGAGAGAGTTATACTATTCAGTCCTATAACAATGTTTACGAAGCACTGCTGTGAATGTCAGAATGCTTTATGTGTAGTACACTAAACACACTGTGTGCACGACAGGAGCCCGGCTCATCAAAGATTCAGCAAATAGCATCTTTTAAAAATCACTGTCCAAAACCCAGACCTGTAATCTCTGTCTAACCTGCTTACATCATAATTGCTTGGGAAGTGGAACATCAGCACATTCATGATCTGAAATAAGAGGTCATCGCATTTAGGTCCACATACAGTACAGGCTCTGTGGTGTGACATTTACATTACATTTATGGCATTTGCAGACGCCTTCATCCAAAGCGACTTTCAACAAATACATTTCACTAAGTAAGTGAATCATCTATCCATCAGTCATCGTAAGAAAAATTAATCTACGCTAGGACCAGGGGCTATTGGCAGTCACAATGCTAGAAGAAAGGAAGTTTTTTTTTTTTTTTTTTTTTCATTTATTTACAGGAGAGAAACTTGCACAGGGGGGTTAGTGGGGATGAAGAGGTCTTTAGGAGGGACGGTTAAGATGTAGCCTGAAGAGATGGGTCTTCAATCTACGGCAGAAGATAGGTAGTGAGATAGTGTGAGCTCCAGCAGCTGTACAGTGTGTCTGCATACTGTATCTTAGGGTTCTTTTGAGGTTCGCAACATCGTTTTCACAAGTGTAACTCCTTTCACTTTCCATTTTAAACCATCTGTTTTGTGGATTTTTTTATCTCGTACATCACACCATGTCGTGTTTGGAAAATCTGTGCTCACTGATGCGTAACTGTAAAAGGCAGTCGGTCAGAAGCAATGGGCCCTCTTTGAAAGTTTCTGTTGTCGAACAACAGAGAAGAATCATTTCAAACATGCACATATTCAGAGAACATTTATTACTATTCATGCTGTCTGTTTGCAGGCCCCCCAGAAGATCTGTCACAATTAAGAGAAAACAGCATGGCTAGAGAAACTTGCACGCTATCTCTTTCTCTTTCTCTTTCTCTTTCTCTTTCTTTCTCTTTCTCTTTCTCTTTCTCTTTCTTTCTCTTTCTCTTTCTCTTTCTCTTTCTCTTTCTTTCTCTTTCTCTTTCTCTTTCTCTTTCTCTTTCTCTTTCTCTTTCTTTCTCTTTCTCTTTCTCTTTCTCTTTCTCTTTCTTTCTCTTTCTCTTTCTCTTTCTCTTTCTCTTTCTTTCTCTTTCTCTTTCTCTTTCTCTTTCTCTTTCTTTCTCTTTCTCTGTCCCTCTCTCTCTCTCTCTCTCTCTCTCTCTCTCTTTCTATCTCTCTCTCTGTCTCTCTTGCATTAGCGAGAGATGCATTAGCACTGAATCAGAGTGAAATGAGGTGACAATTCCTTCAGGCGTCACTATATTCGCACTTCACTGCTCCCCCCCACCCCACCCCCACCCCCCCTCCACCACACACACTGAGAACACCCCCACTTTGCTCCATGCCGTAGGCAAAAGGGTTAACAGGTTAATGGGTACAAAGAGAAGATGGGATGGGGCTGCGTCATTCAAGAAACAGGACGAGTGATGTGTTCCATAGTACTGGTCACGTTTCAAGTGCCACTCGGACTTTTGCATAGGGCTCCCTATTGGTCTATTCTGAGATTCCCCAGAGTATCGTCCTAATACTATGGGTGTGCCAGAGTTGTCACGCTCATATTCGTATCCGTTTGTAGAACTCAACTGTCGTATCCGGTCGATACTTCTGATCGGACAACAGGCAGTGAGATTTAAATGCTTACAATGATGGGTAGCCTATTGGGTAGCCCCCTAGTGGTCAGAACGGATATTAGCGAACGTTAGGCAAGGGGGCTAGTGGAGATATAACTATGACAAACTGAACTGAACTCGGTAAATTATTGATGACAAATGCAAAGTATATTCCATTAACTGGCACACAAAATCAAAGATGAATAGTTTTTATTTATTCTCGTACAATATGACCACAGTTTCAGAAGGTATGTGCTTTGAGCTGAGACAAACACAGATTGCTGCAGTTGCACGTTGCCCGCTGGCTTCATTCGAAGTCTGAATGAGGCGGCGTGGGGGAAGGGAAGAGGAGGGCACAGCATACAGTTCAATGCTCTGATCCAATCATGGCAGCAGGCACATCACATTGGTTTACAGACAGCTTAACTGGCCAATGGCGTACTTGGAGATACTGTAGAAAGGAATCCTCCACGATAACGGATAGATTTTTTTAAACAAAATAATTTTTGACATTTAGCAGACACTTTTATCCAAAGCGGCGAAGTACATTTATCTAAAGTAAGTGAATCATCTATACATCAGTCATCATAGGAAAAAAAATCTATGCTAGGACGAGGGGCCATTATATTATTTTGTTTGTATTATTAATAGTAGAGGAACTGTACAGAGGGGTAGTGGGGGGTGAAGAGGTCTTTAGGAGGCACATTCAAGATGTAGCCTGAAGAGATGGGTCTTCAGTCCACGGCGGAATATAGGTACTGGTAGGTAGGATAAGGTATTTCTGAGGAGCACTTGAAGGCAGCATAATGCATTCTCTAACACTGATCACCTATACATTGTCACAATAAACACAGAAACCAGAGACAACCGACTCTGAGTACTGTACATTATAAGATATCTGATGGTTTGGTTTCAGCCATAGATCACTGGGCCTAAGGAGAGGGTATATAGAGGTGGATATGAACAACACAAATCGTTCTAAATGTAGGTTTTGCTGACAAAGCACCTCTGAGAGACACAACAAATCATTATGAGGCTGTAGCGAATAAAATAGAAGTTGGATCCACAATAATGTCATGGGAATGAGACCAGCGGTTAGGCCCGTTAATCTCTGACCCTTGACCCCTGTGACAACACCGTGCTGTGACCCGTTACGACCCCTGACCATTAAGGCGATGTCTTGACATGATTGGGTGAATGGGGTCTGGGTCAGCCCTTTTGTTCTCTGTGAGGGCTAACAAGGAGAAGAGTAGGGGATGATGGGAGGGGTGCGGTTTGGGAGGGGCGGGGGTGCTAAGACCAGACACCTGATGACATGTCAGTGATGATTGGAGGGGTGCGGTTTGGGAGGGGCGGGGGTGCTAAGACCAGACACCTGATGACATGTCAGTGAGTGAGACGCATTCGGAGGGGAGTTTCCCCAAAGCTTTGTAGCACGAAGATCATCTTTCATCCCTCTACTCCTACAACGGACTCCGTAGAGAAGATCTTACTGCTACAGAAATGCTACAAAGCTTTCAGCAAAGGTTTGAACGTGTGAAGAAATACTAGCTCTCTACATCCATATCTATAAGCTACTGAGGTCAATATATATGATTTAGTCTGTTCTAGCAAGTGCATCAACCCAAATGCGTACCCATTGTCAGGCCAAACACTACTCCAGCTTGCACGCAGACAGCCGTGCCTGCGCCCTGTTGCCATACGGTATATGAATATTCAGACAAGCTATAGTAGATAGCCTTTCATGGTCTGTTGACATGCATAGCGTGATAGAGCGGGCGGGTATGTGACAGTATTACCACAGTTCAGTGCGGTAGAGTTCTCTCTCCCTCTCAAGCTAGCCCGCTACTGTAGCTAGGGTAGGGTAAGCTCTCCCTGTTGTTATTGACGCTATTGTAATAGGTCACTGCGCATTGTGTTGCCTCTTCTCACGTGGGCCTGCAAACACATCCATGAGGAAAAAGGCACGCCTGGAAACTGATTAACGAAGCCCTCTGTGTGTGGTGGCGTATAGGCTTTGTTTTCACCGATGAACTTATAAATGAAAGATAACTCAATATATTGACATTTGAAACTTGTATCGTATCTGATTACGGTGTGTACAGCATGGGTATGTCATGTTGTTGACAGTACAGTCCAGACGGTGGACTTGATTTAGTTTGCTTTGCATACAGCGATTGCATTTTTGAGACTATTCCGTTACTTCCATTGTGCTTGACAGGCAAACCATTTTTTCGGGAGGGGGTATTTTTGGGGTATTTTTCCCAGGTCTGGTCTATGAAAGGACATCCTCTTACATACTTGTGTGTGCTTGTTGACCATCGACCTGTGGTGTTGACTGTGTTGCAACTGTTTATCTATCCAAAAGTGACCCTTTTAAAATGTCATGAGTCTGAGCTTCAGCGCCGAATTCAGCTGGTCAAACCAGTTTGTGTGGACACAGTAGTACACGAGAGGACATACCTCGGTACTGTATAGCATCTGACGGAATGACCAGAGGAAGAGAAAGAGCAGCTCTAGTTATCATGCTTCAGTGGGCAGCAGTGTACATAATGAAAGATTTACATCACCAAGCAGCCATAGCAGTCATAGACATTACATACAGTACATAGAGTATGGCATCATAGAGCCTCTATAATCCCCAGGGCCATTTACACAAAGTCAAAGTGAGCAGCTCGGCTTAATCAAATACCCCCATCTTAGCATAATGGACCTTTAGAGCAAGCAATAAAACATCAAAGTAGTCCATGCATTGTGTTCCACAGGCAGGGGACTACTGCAGCCACCATCACTACCACTGAAACCCACGGCACACAAAACAGGGGTTTTCCGCTGTTCCTGTGGGAGAACCCTTTGAGGAACTCTTTTTGTGTCTAAGTAGAACCCTTTTTGGTTATAGGTTCTACATACAGTATGGAAGCAAAAACGGTTCTTCCACAAGATCAGCCAAAGAACGCCTTTGGAAGCTTTTTTGCTAAGTGTATGATCTCAAGACCTCTCAAGACCTCCTTGCCTTTCTAGTAAGTAATTAATGATACCGTATCTCCATTCATTGTTCATTAACATTCACTTGCCTGCCGTATGAATAAATGGAAAAAATAAAATCTTAATGTGTTGTTTAATCTTTAATCACAACATAAATCATTGATCAGTTGTCAGACAGGCAGAGCCATTGATGTAGATGGTTCAATAATGATGCAAGACCTTTATGACCATTGAACCGTTCATAACTGTTTACAGATGAAGGCAATGGTAAACTTTTCTTTTGCAATTACCAAATGATTGTGCAACAGCATGTTAATAAATGTTTAAAAAATGTTAGCCTCAAGTGCAACTTAATGCAAAGTGTTACCTGGGTATCATTTGCAATGGTTATGATCTTTTTTTTTTTTTTTTTTTTTTTTAACAATAAACTACAATATAAGATGGTGTTCATTTGCAATTGTAAACTACTGTTGAACCAACTCCCACTATAGCCTTCTATTTCAAACTTCTTTAGATAGCACTTTGTTTGTTATGGTAAAATGTTAATTACACAGTAATAACCTACAAAAAATTACTACTTGTTTCTTTGGGAATCACTAATACAAGCACAGAGAGGTTTCCTTCTCTGCAGCCAATGACAGATGACATCAGAGCCCTCCTCCCCACCCCCCCCACCCCCCACCCTCACCCCCCCACCACCCTCACCCTCTCCTGATGTGTGGGGCTGCTGAGAATTTGATTAAGCAAGCCCGACAAATAAGCAATGACCCTGAAAATTTGTCAGCTTGTGAAAGCCCGCCGCTAGAGCACTCTAAAAAAAACAGCAGCGTTGATTTGTCACCATTGTGAGGGCTGCAGCAGTAGTAAGGGAGGGTAGTTCAATTAGGGCAGGGAGGGACGGAATGTTCTGGTTGGACATACTGAGGTACCGGCTCTGGCCGTGCTACGTAGCACGAGGTGAGGGCAGTTAAAAGTAGGGCTGGGACAGTTAAGGTCCGATATACTGATGTACCTGGGATAGTTAAGCTCCAACTATGAGCGTCAGATAACCCCCTCCCATCCCGAGCTGGTGACCCAGAGGCCACCTTGGGACAGGTCCAAGCCTTCATCATGGAGGCATGGGCCTAAGTTCTACTGACGACAGACGCTTCCCTCCCCTAGACATGAGATCTGGGCTGGCGTTGTTTGGGATTTGTCTGATAGAGGGCTTTGCTTTGCCTGCAGGACTGTAAATCTGAGAAAACCACATTTTCAGACACCGAAAATATTTAGCAAATGTTTGACGATATTGAATTTGTCCCATCATGCTATTTACCAGGGGATTACGGGGGATGATCTTTGCTTCTTTCAGTCCCTTAAATGTTCTGCCCAATCCCTACATGTAACCCTGGCAAGAGATAGCATCATTAAACAGCACTGGGGATACTAGACACAAAAACAAAACAATGACCAAGCCAAAAAACAGAATTAACAGATAGAACAGGACCACATCCAACCATTGAAAAGACACTGAATGAGATGCTATGTAATGAGCTGCATTGAGATTTTCAGTCTCTTTTCATTCAGTTATTTCTGCCTACCAGGTCACCGACAAGGCGTAAACAGTGAAGCAAATGCTTTTTCACAAGCAAAAAGCCTTATATTTAGAAATAGCCGATGTGCTCAAGGAATGGCATTGCATGAGAGAAGAAGCATTATACCATTTTTATACAGTGCTGCTTGAAAGTTTGTGAACCATACAGGGATGGTCATTATTTTTGTATAAAATATTAAAATGAACTTATGAAATCTTTATCTAAACCCCAATTCCTAATAAAGACATTCCAAATAAAGGACACAAACAAAAAAAATATGATATATTTTCATTACTTATCATATTTACAAAAACTCATATGTGCAAAAATATGTAAACCTCTTCAGTCAATAGCTTGTGGCACCTCCATTAGCAGCGATAACTTGGAGTAAATGTCTCATATAGCCACTAATCAGTCTCGGACATCTGTTTTGAGGGATATTTACCCACTCCTTACAGAACTCAGATTTGAGGGGTGTCTGGCATGAACTGCCCGCTTCAGGTCCTGCCACGGCATCTCGAATGGATTTAGGTCAGAACTTTGACTTGGCCAATCCAAAACAAAAATCTTCTTTCTCCTGAGCCATTCTTTGGTAGATTTGCTTGAATGCTTTGGTTCGTTGTCTTGTTGGAAGACCCATTTTCAGCCCAGCTTTAGCTCCTCTCTCAAGAATCTCCTGATATACCTCAGAATTCATGGTTCCCTTAATGATGCGGAGTCGTCCAGGTCCAGAGGAGGAAAAGCAGCCCCAGATCTTAACATTCCCACCACCATGCTTGACTGTTGGGATAAGGTTCTTTTGGTGGTAGGCAGTGTTGGGTTTTCGCCAAACATAGTGGTTTTGATTGTGACCAAAAAGGTCAATTTTGGACTCATCTGTCCAGAGAACGGACTTCCAGAAAACTTCAGGCTTGTCCAGGTGGTCTCTGGCAAAGTTAAGAGGGGCAATTTGGTTCTTTTTTGACAGCAGAGGCTTCTTCCTAGAAACCCTCCCATGAATTCCATTTCGATTCAGTGTTCTTCTTATTGTTGAAGCATGCACAGTTACCTGAGATGCAGCGAGGGGGGTCTGCAAATCTCTAGATGTTATGTTTGGGTTGGCTTTTACTGATTTATTATTTTTCTTGTGGCTCTTGGGGATATTTTGGAAGAGCTTCTACTTCTAGGCCAAGTTGCTGTCATGTTAAATGCTCTCCATTTGTAAATTATTTGCCTCACAGTAGACCTCAAATCTTGTTGAGATGATTTTATAGCCTTCCCCAAACTGATGTGCTCTCACTACCCTCTTCCTGATGTCCTCTGAGATCTCCTTTCCTCTCGGCATGGTGTGTTTTGCATTCACCTGTATGGGTAACACAAAACTGACCAGGTTTCTTATCTCTATTAATCAGAGTCCCGCCCAAACTCTTTCCTAAAGATCTCTCACTAATTTCTTTATAATTTAGTTTTTTCTACTACACGCATGATTTCCTAAAAAAACATATGGAATGGACTGGTTCTGATTAAATAAAGATTTCATGGTAAAAACTAAAAAAATCTATAATTGCACAAGGGGTTCACATACTTTCAAGCAGCACTGTACATGATTTTGAAGATAAACATAATTTGGTTCTTTGACTAAAAAAACAAAACAAATTTGAGTGATATTTCCTCATTGAAGTCATATTCATCATATTCAAGGGGTATATTTCAGAGTCTAGAATTTCTGATAACATTGCTGACAACGGTTTTAAAGGCACAATCTGGGATTTGTTCTGCTGTTCACCGTTCTTTTAAATTCTAGATATATATAAACAATGACTATCTAAATAATATGACTTATAAAGTATTTTCTCCTTTCATTGATTAACACGTTCCATTTAGACCTATTCAAACTGCTGTGGTTCGCAGCCTATTTATTGAGACGTTCGCTGCATAGCTGTTAGCTCCAGTGTTTACATCACCGCTGTCTCCCTTGTCACATCATGCAGGATAACAAGAGAGCAGGAACTGAATCATGAAACTGCTGCTATATTTGGATGGCACTAAGAAAACACATTAAGGCCAAGGGGGAAGGGACCATGGTGACAGAGACCCCTTTAATAAGAAGTCTGCTGAATCCGCTGTGAAGGAGCTGAGGCTCTATTGGCTGTGGGGTAGAAACAGCTCTGCCCAAATGACCCAGATGGAGTGCCTGATTGGCTAAGGGCTTGGGGGAGGCATAGGCCAACGCTAATGTTTGCTTTGGATTCGTTCCCTGAATCAAACCAGCCTTGCTGAAACCAGGGCCTGTGAGTGGTGTGTGTGTGTGTGTGTGTGTGTGTGTGTGTGTGTGTGTGTGTGTGTGTGTGTGTGTGTGTGTGTGTGTGTGTGTGTGTGTGTGTGTGTGTGTGTTTCTGCCAGTGTGAGCTGTGTTTATGCCAGAGAGAGTGTGCGCGAGCGAGCGAGAGAGAGAGAGAGAGAGAGAGAGAGAGAGAGAGAGAGAGAGAGAGAGAGCGAGAGAGAGAGAAAGAGAGAGAGAGAGGGGACATAATGTGCGTGTCAGCATATACATATGCGTGCACATACATTGGCACTGTGTGAATGGTCTGTTTTTTTTTGACTGGCAAAGAGTAAAAATAGACCGTTCCAACTCCCTCAGCTTCCGCTCACTGCAGTGCACGAACACGCGATGCACATACTCCCGCACCCACTGACATACACATGGATGCTTGCAACACACACACAAGCTGAACAAGAACACGCGGTGCATGCAAAGGCACGCATACCCACACTGCCTACGTGTCTCGTGAGGATCTCTGATCACATGGTCACATATTGCTTACAAGAGGCTGTTCGGGGTGGAGGGTTGAAGGGCAGGGGGGCAAAGGGGGGAGTCATTACCGATTGCTGTGCATCCCCTTCGGTGCCCTGCATTCCACAATAGCGCCCTAACCCCATGACAGAGTGGGGGGATGGGGGGGATGGCTTAGCTCGGGAGAGAAGAGGAGAGGGGGATGACGAGAATGGGAGCAGGGGGAGGAGAGGAGAGGGATGAAGGGATGACCCACTGATGATGGTGTAGCCCAGAGAGCTCCACCTTTCATCTGCGTGCAGAGCAGGGGACGGATGGACAGATTGAAAAAGGCCCGGCGCAACCAAACTGAACAAGGCCAGCGAGTGTCATGACATGTCACAAGACTATAACAGCCCGTGAGCTTATGTAACAGATCGGCATCCCACAGAGCTGAGCATAGAGGCCTGGAGACAGACGCAGGCGTACTCTAAATACACACCAACATACACACTACGATGTGGAGATACTATTTACAGTTGCACAGGATTTTAATGCACGCAATGTCATTGTGTAAATACATGGAAAAACATGTTTTCAAAATTATCCATAACCATTGTTTTAATGTATGTTGACACATTTCCATGCAGCAAATGTAAAAGCACTCACTGAAAATGAATCCAGTTGTTACGATGAATGTATATTTAACCCTGTCATCTCCTGTGCTACACCATAGCATACTCACTGCTTACAGAGGCTGATGTATGTGCAATACACTTGTGGATGCCTTTAATGCTTGTTATGAAACAGGTTCATAGGCAGTTTTATGGGGTTTTAAGGGGTTGAATAAACCAATAGGAACCTGGGGAAGCTTAAGTGTCCATGATACAGTAGTATGTTAGCCAGATTGGGAATTTAGCCGAGACATTACCACCCCTACTCTAGCTCTAAGTGCCATGGGGTCAGTAGTGACCACAAATAACACCATCGTTTTAGGGTAAACCTTTCCCAACAGAAGCATACGGAGGCATAGGATCATAGAATTAGAACACCTCTACTGCCGAAATCTAATTAAATCTAATCTAATTCAACAAAGCTAATGTGTATTCCATTTCGAGGACATTGTTCTGCATCATTCATTTTCAATATCCATGTTCTGATCCATGGAGAGTTGCATAGCATGTGTGCTGTACAGGTCCATGTTCATGTGTGTTGCTGTCTATTTGTATACAGAAGCCATTTTAAAGATGGTGTAGATACAATGGATATGATGGTCCGTCTAATGGAAACTTGTGAAAAATTAATTTCCCCTTCCTCCAACATGCCATTTTCTGTTTTATCCACATGACTACCCACTCTTTCAACCCTTAATGTAAAGCCTGTATGTAGGGCATGGGTAAGAGAGGAGGAGAGAGGCCACTGTGTGCTATACTAACCACAAATTCACTACAGAGGCATGGTTTGTCAACTGTGAGCATGTACTGTATATTGTACGGAAACCATTTTAGGAAGTTGTCAGTTCTCACACAATACTGTCTCACTTGTCAAGTGAGAGTTTTGGGAGGTGTTTTTAAAAAAAAAATTTAAGTGAGGCAGTAATTAATGTGTGAGAACTTTCTAATATGTATTCTGTAATGTTGAAGCCTTATTTTCCCTTTGTGTTCCTGTATCCAATAGGCCAGCAGGCCGTGACTCAGATGTATACAGGCTTAGTGGTTCTTCACATGGCCTCTCTTGACACTACTGTGTGTTAAGACTAATTGGTGATTGACGAGTGTTGTATTTATAGACCAAGGGAGGCTGGTGGAGGTAGAGATCGGACTAATTCCATTCCATGCATTACAATGATCCCCTCCTCCGCTTTCTGCGTCCACCAGCCTCCACTGTTCTACAGTAGACCTAGAAGATGATGTCAGGGACTAAGGTAAGGCACTGTCCATCAATCAAAGACTTTTGCTTCAGTGGCCAAGAGCAATGACCACACAAATACAAACAACATCCATGATCTTTTAATAGAGAACTTCAAGACCCTTTCTTCAAGACGTTTGTAGTATAAAGCCTCTGGTCTCTGGTGAAAGATGTGAGACTGAAACGAGACGTGGGCTCTGGTCTCTGGTGAAAGATGTGAGACTGAAACGAGACGTGGGTACAGGGGTTGATTAACGACGAGTGAAGGAAAAGTTGTCTGCTAATTTCTGCGTTTAGTCTGAACACGCTGACCACCATCCAGCCGCCAAAGCAAATATAATCCTTTCACAATCCACAGGGATTATTCATCCAAATATCAATCTATATTTACAGCAACAACTATATTGCGATGCCTTTGAGTGCACTACAATAACAACAATTATACCCCTGATAATATCATTGGATGGATTACTCAACCTAGTTTAAGCTGGAAGCATAAACAAAATACCCACATTTTATACAAGCGGAAATAAACACTCTCTCTCTCTCTCTCTCTCTTTATATAAGCAGCTTTTGATAAGAAACTGCAAATATTGACTTGTTGAGTTACGAATTCCACATTCCATTTTGTACTCATGAGTCCTTTCCTTAAAGATCATTTGACATCAGCACAGTTGCCCCCATGCGAGCATATGGCAGGCACTTGGCCCTAAAACTCAAAAATGTGGTGTTGAAATCAAAATATCAGACTCTGCAAAAACGTAACCAGGCAACTCCACACCAGACCTGGGTGATAGCATTTCAAAATAGCATTTGAAATTGTTTCAAACACTTGAGCTGTGCGTGATTGAGGTTGCCTGGCACAGTGGAACCAATAGTCCCAAAAAGTGCAATCCCCACCCATCTGGCACTCCAGGCAGGCTAAAGCAAATGCTCCAAGTACTTCAACATACTGTATTTCACAGACCTTTCCGACCCTGGACTACTCTGCACCACACATCAACAAGCACATGACTGATTGATTCAAGGGGACTGGGTCATTAGCTACCTAAGGACCAGGAAGTGCCGACTAAGGAGAAGGAATAACAAACTTGAGGGAACAGAAGAAGGACAATCCTGCCTGGCGGGCTCCTGGCAAAGGTCACCATTCCAGGAATACCCGGAGCATTCTTATTGGCTTAGTTAATTTATCTGGGGGCGGGCCCTAACCTCTGAGTCCATTCCCACCTTGTTAGAAGAGACGTGTGGTGGCAGAAGTGGCGGTGACACCGGTGGCACCTTTCACCCACTCCTCTTTACACAGGCCAAACTCATCATTAAACGGCCATTCCACACTCAGAGGGGGGGCTTCTAATCCATTTTGCATTGTTATAACAGCAGAATAAAACCAAAAATGATTGCCAAGATTACATATATGCATTTAGGGCATTAAGTGTGTTTGTCATAATGTCAATGTGTTTCAATTGTCATTAAGTTGGAAGTTGGTAAAGGAAGTAGATATCATGTTTGGGAATGTTTGAGGTAGGGATGGGTTGGTTGGTTTGTGTATTGTAAGCGGAGATCAAAGAAGCTCTCTTGTTGTACCTTGCTTGCTCAGCTGAGGACCTTTTGAATTGTAGGCCTAGAGTACTAAACTAAATCCTTTGACATTTAACATTGAGCAAAATATTATGAATATGCTGCTTTAACCCGGGCACTAATGTTTGGGCTCTAGAACGCTAGAGCCAGGGGGAAACACACATGGAAAGAGGCTTGTCTGTCTGATGTTGTTAGTGTGGGGTGCCATCACAGCGGGAGAGTCCTATTAACAGAGGAAACACTGGGAATGCTGGAAAACGCAGCGTAGCCAGATCTACTAGGAAGAGAGGGCTTTTTATCAGCAATATACACAAGTCTAAGTGGTGCTTTCTCTGAGCAGCAGTGGGAAGCCATAGTGTCTGTGTGTGTGTGTGTGTGTGTGTGTGTGTGTGTGTGTGTGTGTGTGTGTGTGTGTGTGTGTGCCTGTACTGTATGTATGTAGACTACAGTATGTGAGTATGTAGATTACAGTATGTGAATATGTAGACTGATTAAATGATTACCTCCCCTATAGGAAGGGGACTTGGCTTTGTTGAAATGTTGCACACACATATATAGTAGACACACAGCACACACACACACGCACACACACACACACACACGCACACACACACACACACACACACACACACACACACACACACACACCGCAGAGAAGAAAGAAATTCCACAATACACTCAAATAGGCATGTCATTGATTTTCCACGGTGAATTATCTGTGACAAAATACACAGAAAGGAAGCTTCAGGCTGAAATAGATTTGACGTTGCTGCGAAGAAACGTCACAGAATCATCAGGACCACGATGACTGGGTTACAGTGTGCGTTTACGCTACAGTGCGTACAGCAGAATCAACGGCGATTGACGTGTGTGCATGGCCCATATACTGAACCACACATTCAACCTGACAAACACACAACCTGAGGCTGAGTCAGATGCAGAGGGACCTAATGACAGCTGAAAGCAGGCTAAGCCTCAGTACCAGTGAAAAGTTTGGACACACCTTGCCAAGAGTGTGCAAAGCTGTCGTCAAAGCAAAAGGTGGCTACTTTGAAGAATCGAAAATATAAACCATATTCTGGTTTGTTGAACACTTTGTTTGTGTACTACATCATTCCGTATGTGTTCCTTCATAGTTTTGATGTCTTCAATATTAATCTACAATGTAGAAAATAATCAAAATAAAGAAAAACCATTGAATGAGAAGGTGTGTCCAAACGTTTGACTGGTACTGTATATGGAGAAGAACTATGCCCCGCACACACGTTTTACCTCGGCAAGATTTCACGTGGACGTTTCTGTCTGTGTGTGACCTTTATTTAGACAGTAACAGTAACTCTCCATGCTTCCCCACTACAGTATGATGAGATTGCTCCCAAGCCCCATCCTCCTGAGAGTATTGTTGTGTTAATTCCGGGTAGAGGTAATCCAAGCGGTGAATTATTGTTGTGTACAGTACAGTACAGTACAGTACAGTACGTGGCTTTGTGCCAGGCTAAGTGAAGTACAGCACACAGCACGGACGGCAAGCCAGGGTGACCTCCCAATCATCTTACTGTAAGCACCCACAAATCTTTTGAAACAGGACAATATGTCACTGTGAAATATTCACGTATACTGTAGAGTAAGCACACATTAGCGTGTTCTTCCCTGCAGGAGAACCCTTTAAAGAACCCTTGTTAGTGCCACGTACGAATGAATGAATGCTAATTATATGAACACAACAGCTGTGAGTGCAGAGAGGGAGAAAGATGAGAAATGCCACAAATCAGGAAACAGAATCCTTTGACCCTATTTGTAGCTGTGGGGTTTTAGCAGAGTTGTATTTAGGAGAAGCGGGTGTTCCCAGGCTGGCCGTACAGAGGAATGCCTGTCAGTGTAAGGGGCATCAGAAGGACAGGAGAGGCAGCTGGGCTGGATAATACTGGCAGACGGATTAAATTGGCTCTGCCAGGCTTTGTTCACGTTCTACAAGACATTTAATTACACACACAGGCACAACACTAGCGTTTGGTACAAACATACAAGAGGGGAATATAAACAAAGAAACGGAGGAGAGAAAATGCAAATGCTAAGAGCCTGAGTACTCTAAAGTAGACAACACACCAGTATCACCAGCACTGTAACCTGTCCATCTCAGCCCAAACAGCCATTTCAAAAAGCCACAGTCTTAAACAAACATTGCTCTCCCTCCATTTCATAAATTCTTTAAACTCAGGGGTTTTCTATTAATTATTCATGCTACGAGAGCATCCAACGCCCGCATTGCAGCATTCTCCTTTAAAGATCACTGCCTAAAATAACACTGTCTGTCTTTCGTTCCCCCCACAAAGGACAAAAAAATACAAATCAACCCACTTGCATGCAATTCTTTTGTTTCCCCCACATACAATTCCCTACACCACATTTTTAAAGGAGAGCCTGCGTGAACTTGTTCCCTCCTTGTTCCCTCCTTTATTCTCAAAATAAATGATGTTAGAGGCCTTGATTAAATATTCAGGGCCCTTGCTTCTTCGGAGCGAGGCTGAGGCCGGGGCAGGGGCAGGGGCAGGGGCAGGGGCAGGGGCAGGGGCAGGGGCAGGGGCAGGGGCAGGGGCAGGGACAGGGACAGGGGCAGGGGCAGGGACAGGGGCAGGGGCAGGGGCAGGGGCAGGGGCAGGGGCAGTAGCAAGGGCTGGGGGTGGGGCTGGGGCTGGGGCTGGGGCTGGGGCTGGGACTGGGACTGGGACTGGGGCTGGGGCTACAAATGAGGCTGGGGCTGGGGCTGGGGCTGGGGCTGGGGCTGGGGCTGGGGCTGGGGCTGGGGCTGGGGCTGGGCCTGGGGCTGGGGCTGGGGATGGGGCTGGGGCTGGGCCTGGGGCTGGGCCTGGGGCTGGGGCTGGGGCTGGGCCTGGGGCTGAGGCTGGGCCTGGGGCTGAGGCTGGGCCTGGGCCTGGGGCTGGGCCTGGGCCTGGGCCTGGGCCTGGGGCTGGGCCTGGGCCTGGGGCTGGGGCTGGGGCTGGGGCTGGGGCTGGGGCTGGGGCTGGGGCTAAGGCTGGGCCTGGGGCTGAGGCTGGGCCTGGGCCTGGGCCTGGGCCTGGGCCTGGGCCTGGGCCTGGGCCTGGGGCTGGGGCTGAGGCTGGGTCTGGGGCTGAGGCTGGGCCTGGCAGCAGCTCTTGGTAGGCGGGCGGGCGGGTTCCTTCCACATCAGAGCTGATTAGATGTGCTTTGAAGACGTTGGGAAACACAGCCCATAGCCCACATGAGAGACTGAGGAGCTCTACAACAATTGCTGTGTTTTCAATTTTCATAACAGTTCTCGGGACTGGAGCATGAATGAGGGGGGTGGAGAAGAGAGAGGTTGGTGGAGGGTTTAAAAAGCACTGCTCCTCAATGCTTCCCAGGATGATGCATAGCAATTACAGCTTGTCCCAGTTACTTAGAGACAGACCTCAGCTAAAGATGCCAACAGAGATGGCAGTTCTAAGGGCTCTGAGGGCTCCCAATGGAGTGGGGCAGGTTTTAAGCTAAATCTTATGCCACTGACACTCCTAAAAGGGCCTGTTGCTCCCTTCAGACTGCATTTCAGAAAGAATGAGCTGACACCTCATGAAAACAAAATAAAAGCAACAGTCTCCTGCAAACCTCCCACAAAGTAAGCAGCGATCATAAAAACTCCATTGCTCCCTTTTCATGCCAATCATGTCCATGCTACATGAATCTGCTACTTTGTATGTCTATATTGTGTTGTAACGCCAAGCACCATATTCAACCAACACAGAGTTTCCCCAGTCACATATCGATTGAATGCAACCATTAATGGAAAACAAAAGACAGCCCTTTGGCAACAAGGCCTCGTAATTACAACCCAATAACAGGTTAACCACAACTAAGAGAAGACAAATACATTCTATTCTATTCTATCCACACACAGAGTATCTCTGAGATTCCATTGCATGATGCAGGGGCTTTGAATGACCACAGACTCACCAGTGAAGAAGTTCTTGGCGCGGAGGTAGCTGACACTAAGGCGGAGGATGGAGAGTTTGTCCAGGCTGGTGGTCACCTCCTCTGGGAAGGGCAGCAGGCTAGCCAGCCTCTCCAGCTCTCCATTTAGACGATCCCGGTGCCGCTTGGACGGGTTCGACTTAGCCCCTTCTGTAGGAACCTGCTTCACCCTGTGGAGGAGAATCATATTTCATTTCATTGTAATTCATTATGATATGAGGATTATCTGGGATCTGGGATTAATACTGTTATTAGTAGCTACTTGTATTATACTTATTGCAATTGATTGCAATACATTACAATACATTTCACATTTATATATTTCGAGGATGTTTAACAAATTATTATTTTGGAGCAGATAAACATCAGGTGTCAGACAAATTAAGAGCATGAACGGAATCAATTTCAAAATACAAAGCATATGATTACGTGCCTCGTGGGAATAATGCCATGTTTTTTATGGCAAAAGCGTTCTGAATTATTATTTATAGTGCTCAAACAAGCCAGTCAAGCGTTACTAAATAATTCCAATAAACAGTGAACAGTGAATGCTCATTGTGCCCTGACCACCATCAACACATTCTTTGCCTCTAACAAACACATTGCTGTTTCAACAGACTTGAACAGAATGGATGTTATAACGCTTTATTTAAAGACATATAAAGACAGGTATTTTTTTTTTCATCAAATATTAAACTACAGTGTATTTCAAGAGAAGATTACATGGTAACATAGTAATGAAGATTACAATAATGACACTTATATTGATACGAATAACAATAACAATAATACAAACAATAATCATAAAAACAATAATATGTGATATTATTATTATTATTATTATTATTATTATCATTATTATTATTATTATTATTATACATTGCAATTTATCATTGACAAAAGTACATTTGCATCAATTTGAATCCATGCATGACTGGTTTAAAATCTGTTTGGAACATAAGCAGGTGCAAGGTGCATTTGGTCTCATATATTTAGCCATAAGCACCAGTGCCCCCTCTCATCCGTTTCCATCAAACACCGACTCAACGAAAGGGCGTGTTGATATAAAATGGCGTAGCCTATTTGCGGCTTGAAGTAGCTTGGATTTGTAGGTTCATGAAAGTGGAATAAATAAATACAAATCTGAATGTATTTTTTACCATTATGGGCTTTGGGGGGAAAAAAAGATTTCAATTAAATGAATCTCGATTAGGCCTATAAATCAATACGATACGCGAAAGCGGTAATAATTAATGCGCCGGTATCCAATTGCTATAGTTGAACATTCGAGTGTAGCCTACTGTACATTTTAATTGGACATCAAATTACACTTTCATTCAATCAGCATAAAATAAACAAAGCAACTGAATTAGGCTACTGTAGCCTAAATACGGAAAATAATGTTAGAAGTACAGTGCAATGTCATTGCATAAAAAGACATCCGTGTCTGCCAAACTAGGCCTTTTGGGACGACAGCTCATTCGTGCGGACTAGAAATACTTTATCTATACACAGGGCATCGATCCAAAATATGCTATTTGAGTTTATGCATTTAATGGAATGCAACATTGACAGCTATTTCGAACTGTCACGGGATAGCCGACATCCAACGGGGGGCTGGAAAGGATGGAGTGGCGGCGCGCGGTGCAGGGATTAGAGAGAGAAAAAAACTATTATTTATCTTTTTAAAACCTCATCGAATTCTTACAAATAAAAATCCACTTACGCTCTCTGGACCGGTTTTCTCCTTTTACGTCCAGCATACATGATATGGCTTTTAGACAAGCCTGACGAGTCCTCCAAAAATATATTGGCGTAGTCTACAGCTCCTTCCGAGCTACATACAGCCGACCAGAAATGTTCTTAAACTAATCCTCCTGACGAAGAACGTAAACACATTAGCGAGAGGCCACACAACGACATTAAAACGAATACAACGAAATGGCCAATTATTAGCTTATATTTTATACTTCAATTGTGCGCAGATCCAAAGATGGTTGAGGAAATATACTTTCTATAAATGGCACAGTATTTCCACCAGACCTCCATCCGTTAAAACGAATACGAGTTGTGATGTTGTTTAGAATCCTTCCAGGAGCTACACAAGGTTTTGAAAAACTACAAACCAATGCTTCATTAACATACAACCAAAGTAATTCTCCGGCTCGGCATCAAGCAAGTGGTGATCTAGATTGGTAATGCCAATGTGTTCTGCAAGGCGCAGTCCCGTTCTGAAGCGAATTGAGCCGCATGCATCCTTGCCTATAGTCTAATCTGTGATACTATACATTGCACTTCATAAAACAAAGTTGTTAGAATCATTAATTTCCATAAATTCACAATAATGATGCACCCAAGCATCAGCTATTTCCAATTATGCCGTCAGGTTTCGGGGACGCGCAGGTCCGGCACAGATTTGGGGCGGGCGCGCGCAAGAAGCTTAGGCAACTGATGTCTGCAGGGGCATAGGCGAAAAGCTCCTGGAAACACAGACGGGCACGCCAATGTTTGCGCGGTCCTGAGCGGCCTTCTCGTCCAATCAGAGTGCACATGAAGGAGTAGCGGTTTATATTGAGCCTAAGTGTCCTTTGCTGTATGTGGGTCAGAGGTTAGACTTTTAAATAATAAAAACAGTCATTCTGAATTCATCTTTGCATACCCTGGTGTTGAGAAGCAATGCACTTTATGTCTAAATGCTTTTCACAGCCATGCTTCTTATTGTAAACATTTGATTACAAATATGGATATAGCCTATCGGCCTATGGTGGATTAAGCTAATCCATAGCAACACAAACCTAGTATAGATAGATGGAGGTGATTACATCTCTCATATACAAGGATGAACACACCTGTTTATCCTGATTTTAATCAGGATTAAACCATATGTCATTTTATACCAGCGATTTATTACTGCTGAAAGGCGCTCTTGCAATCTAACAATCACCACCACACCATAGGCACATGTGAATGTATTCAGACAATAGACAAAAAGAAAAGCCCACAACTATGATAATGCATACATGAGGTCATGTGACTGGGAAAGCCCGTAGGGCTTTGTGGGGCGATGCCTCTCCTCTGGTATGAAAATCCTCTGACACATATAGAATAATGTAGGCCAAGTAACCATAATATAGGCCTCTTTCTGAAGGCTTAATGCCCGTTAATGGTGGTCCTTTAAAGTAAGCTACATGTCCAGCATGTTGTGTGTTTTGACACAGCGAAGCAGCATTACTGTATGTACTCTGTAGCCCACCAAAAAGCGATCAGCATTACAAATGGGTATAGCCTCGCAATCAACTCTGTCTGTTGCTTATATTAGAATCACTTGACAGATACAAGCTAGAACCAACCAACCTGCATTATGAACATCTTCGGAATACATGAGCCACAGTTGTTACCCATCCACACAGCGCAGGGCAGGCGGCACATGATGGTATAGTTTATTTTGATTCCCTTTGACTTTGCACTCACTTGGTGGTGACCGGGCACTTTTGTTTATTTACTTGTTGTTTGTTTGTTTGTTTGTTTGCTCTCGGAGACAACCAAAAGAACAAATTGGATGGTAGAAATCCCTCAGCCCATGAGTGTAGCAGATGCCAGAGGGTGGAGGGTTGGGGGCTGATGTGTGCGGGGGATGGGGGGGGGGGGGGTGAGGTGGGGTGGAGGGGGGCTAAGAGTGGTTCTGTGTTTGTTTAGACACTGTGCGTCCCTGGGGTAGACACCATCACAGCTGTGAATGTGTTTTCCATGCTCAGGCCCCGACAGGATGGAAGAAAGAAAATCTGTGCTCTCTTTCTCTCTCTTTTTATTAGTGTGCTGTGTTAGTGTGCAAGGCAGGGCTGTTTGGCTGGGACTGGGGCTGGCTGTGCTTGGGCTGGCTGGGGGTTCAGAGTTTTGCAGGGAATGCAATATAAGCTTGCTGCGCAGCTGACACCCTCTGTAACCATATGAATTAACAAGTGCTAAGTTGATGAATGTGTTTTTGTTTCTGAGGGAAGTGTGAAATGTGAGATTTCCATCGTCTCAGCACGGTAGCCCAAGGCTGCGATTGGTTCACGAGAAGGGCAAGAGAAGGGCTATCAAGTCCATCATGACCGCGAGGGGCACTCTTACAAAAATGCATACCTTGGAGAGAGAGAATAGTGAAAACAGTGAACTCAGATCATCAAACTTATACTATACTGCACTACCTGTATATACTGTTCACACTGCACGTTTCTGCTTTTTTGCACTTCTGGTTAGACGCTAACTGCATTTCGTTGTCTCTGTACTTGTACTCTGCACAATGACAATAAAATTGAATCTAATCTAATCTAATCTAATCTAATCGTTTTATCAATACTCATGCCAATCACCACAGGTTGATGTGTCACTGTTTGTCAACCTGGCATGACCTGTAGGCCTATCTGTTTCTTTTTAACACAACACTTCTGTAGGCCTTCTTTAACCATACTGTTAAGTCCAGGCAATCCTATAACTGTATGTACAGTAGGTTAATGATATGTCACTTCAGTAGATCACCCAAAACATGCGCGGCCAGTTTTCACGCAAAAGTTTATAAAACTGGAACTTGACGTGAGAATGTGCTTACCTCCACGCAAACTTCTGACCATATAGGTATTGTATCCACAGTCCAGAAGCCAAGTGTGGGTTTTGGAGTTAGACCTACTGGGCCTATTTCTCACTTAATACGTTGAATTGAACCTCGCAGGAGCATGACCAACATACAGTAACATCAAGTGATCAAAAATCAAAGACAGCTGGGAAAAAAGTGATTATTATTGATTTTAGCCTATTGCACGTAATTAGAATGAGACGTGGCTGAATGATTATTTTTTATTATTATGTGTATCTTGTGAGTTACTGTTTCTCATTTTAGAAGTTGAATTGAACTTCGGAGGAGCGTGACCAACATACAGTAGGCTATTATACCAAGTGCGAGATCAAAGACGGCGCCAAGCGCGCACCTGGGAACATTTTATTTTAATTGTTATTGATATATGGCTATTGCATGTAATTCGAAATGACACATTGCTGAATTATTATGATTATTATTATCTCAATCTTGATTTGATTAGGCATAGACGTTGTGGCTTCTTGCCATGCAACATAATGTCTTATATTTGTTATCCTATACCCAAACCTGCAAATAATATGCGCTGCCTTGCATCCACTCCACTACCGTTCTATTTTCTCTTCTTGTTTTTCCCGCTGTATTAATTGCGGTTCACACAAAATAGCATTTCCAGCACATTATAAAAGGCCTAGGGAGGCTATTAATTGAGTTATCATATATGTAAATATAGGGGGCGTTTATTGGGTGGGGCAGTGAAGCTCGTTCACGTGCGCACATTTTTAAGATGGGTTTTCATGCGTGCGCATATTTTGTGTGAAATCAACGCAACGTTTATAAATGAGGCCCCACATCTGTAGCCTCCTGCAGCTGCTTTTTGTCTTTGCTTTGAAATGCAACCGTTGAAAGACATGTTATTTTAACCATTCTTTAGTTAAGATAATTGGCATGGAATGCTGTTGTAGCAAGAGAATATTTTGGTTAAGATATTAAGCCACTGAAAAACTCAGCTGTGAAACTATATCCCTCCTTCTCTTTGAGTGATATCCATGGGGAACCAAGCCACAGTTGAGAAATGACCATATTCAAAACCACAACTCCTTAAACATATTTCGAAATACATTTCTTCTTGTACAGTCTCCAAAGCTAGCAAAAGCCACTGTAAAGAAAATACAAGAAAGAGATCTCCTTTTTGCAGGAGTTGGCAAAAGTAAACTAGCTCGCGTGCGAGCATAATATTATGCGCAGCTGATTGTAAGATTGGATTTCTCTGTGTTCTTTTTGTCTTATTCCCGTTTTCTCAAGCACAGCAGTAGTTTTCTAGAATGGCGGCTCGAGTTTCCTTGAACCAATCCAAATGTCTTTACTGTATCCAAATCAAACGTGGATAATATGTGCACATACATTATGCAGAGGTAGTGTGCGTGTGTGTGTGTGTGTGTGTGTGTGCGCGCGCGCACGCGTGTGTGCATATGTGTGTACACATGGCAGCTAAGTGTGTCAGTTTACAGCAATGACAAAAAAAGGCACATAGAACGGAGGTAACAACAGAAAGACTATTTTTAACCCCCACATTGACTTGAATGGGGGGGGGGGGGTATGTTGCAGTTAGAACCCTTTGCCTCTAAACAAAGCCCTCACATTGTGATTAATGAGTTAGTTACAGTCACTACCGGAGCCAAGGCTTTCATGCTAGTGCCCACAGGCGGGCGGTACGGGTATGATTGGCAGTGCTGTATGCCAACCTGCAGGGCATAAACCTCATCAAACCCAGCTGCCTCCTGCCACAGCAGCAATAGGACTAATCTCATCATTATAAAACGATACCATGACTAATACCCTGATTGATGGAAGGAATAGTTTCGGGGCAAGTTTTAGTTTGACTCATGATGATCCAACAAGACAGACATTGGAGGGGCAGGTTTAGGAGGTGAAGATGACATAATGCAGAGCTAGTGTGTTTGTGTGTGTGTGTGTGTGTGTGTGTGTGTGTGTGTGTGTGCTAGTGGAGATGATAAAGAGGCATCATTCTGTTAAACAGATACACTACTTGTGAGTAATTGAAGCTTGGCATTCATCAATGGGCTTAGTCCTTTTATCTCTGTGTTGGGTCATAATGGCTAATCCTCCCTAATTTGTTGAAATTATGATGCAAAACTTTACTTAAACTTGATTTATATTCTTGGATTACAATTCTTGCTTCAGGGCAGATTTATTGTATTGTGTGAGGTAACCTAACCCCTCCCTTATCAAGTCCTGTCCCTAACCACTACACCACTCTATAACTCCGTTTTATAGATTGCCAATGTGTCTTTTATGTGATCAAACGTAATGCAGCTGTAGGATCCAC
The DNA here is from genome assembly GCF_951799395.1 of Argentina silus. NCBI lineage: Eukaryota > Metazoa > Chordata > Actinopteri > Argentiniformes > Argentinidae > Argentina > Argentina silus. The sequence goes on along the minus strand of NC_139666.1, from coordinate 9,462,764 downwards.
AGGGCTGAATTAAATAACGCCTCTTTACAGCACTGTTTACACAGGGGGTTGACAAAATATCTGATCAAAACAACAATGACGAACTTTGCGCCCTCCTCTGGCCAACAGAGGAATTTCATTCTAATGTGGCGAGCCACAAGCTAGGGTGCCATCCTGACCATTACATTACTCCCCAACGCCACTCAGCCTGCAACCATTCAATCATGCTGCAATTATTCTGCTATAAAAATGACCAGATCAATTGTCTTCCAATGAGACATTATGGGCAGAGAGAAAACTATCACAAAAACATGGGCAGAGAGAAAACTATCTTCAACAAACACTGATCATAAAACACAGGTCATGTCAGTCATTTGAATTTTCTTTTTAATATGAAAATGAATTTACAATACAAAAACAAATGGTTACACATGTATGGTTATAATCAATAGGCCTACATGGCACACATGCTATACTTGGCTAGATACAAGTGGACTATGCTAAAATATATATTTATGTGGAAATAAATGTTTACAAGTGTAGTATACAGTATTTATAACAGATTTAAGGCCATACTACATCATAACTTAATATGATGGCAAATATAAACAAATTAACATGAAACCAAAACAATTCCAAAACATATATTCATAACATATGAAGAGAAATAACCATGGCAGGGGCTGATACATACACTGTTCCCTTTCTTCTATACCAGCAACGATACAAGAAGTTCCATCAACACAGGAAAAAACAGGTCATGGGAAAGAAGACCATATTGTTCTAGCCGCAGCACCCTCTGGGAGAGAACTTAAAGTGTTGACCGCAGTAGACGACAGTACATTCTCAGAGACCTTTAGATAAGAGCAACTGCCATGTACTGTCAATGACACAGGAAACGACAGGAAGCACTCATTGATTAGACTCGTCGAGTCAGTCTGGATGCCCTTCGTAAGGTCCCAGTTCCATTGAAACCAAAACAATTATTTTAAAGGTTTCTTGATCTCCTGAGTCCCCCACTGATGTAAAATAACAAGCCCCATGTTCTTCCATTTTTTCACTGTGGAACATACAGTATACATAAAGGAACGGTTTTCTGGACACAGATTAATGCTAGTCCTAGATTTAAAAGCATCTTCAATAGAGATTATCCATTGGAAGGGTGATTTATTCCAGGCCTAGGCTTAATCTGTGTCCGCGAAACTGCCCCATGAAGTCAGCGTATGGCTCAGTGTAGGTTAGATAATACCAAATAAATGCACACAAAATACAAAGACGTCGAAGCTAAACAAATCAGAATGAATACTATTGCTATGACATAATACCATATTAGAATAACATTGTCAAATTGTATTGAAGTTTGGACACAAATATAGCATTACAAGAGATATCATCTGAAAGCACATGCCTTGCATGTGTAAATTACACTGTATATGCTTGAGTGAGCAGTTGTGATATACACTCCATAGACAATGCAAAACCTATTGCTGAAATACATTGTCTTTTCTTCAGACAGCCTTTTAGTACACTTGCTTCAATAGTTCTATAGAACAACAATTCTACAGAGCACAATCATACATACACGCACACGCACACACACACATTCACACAAACAAAAGAACGTATGGATATGCAAACACATATTCTGTACTCAATCATGCGCGCGCATACACACACACACACGCACGCATACACACACACGCGCACGCGCACGCGCACACACACACACACACACACACACACACACACACACACACACACACACACACACACACACACACACACACACATAAACACAATAACATACTGTATGCATATACAGACATACAAATAGATGCACACAAAAAGTTTGACATAAGATATTCATATAAGAATATAGATTCAGTATTTACACTCCATACACAACTTTGTCAAATATCAGATTGTTTTAGTTTTCCCAGGTATTAAAATGTGAAACTCAAATTACTACTCAAAGAACAATTTAAAAAAGAAATGAATATGGCTTGCTTCGTTACAAAATATAATTTAGGGAATTGACTCATGGATGACCCTAAAAAGCTCCAAATGCACTAGTGAGGATTCATACTTCATTCTCATCTTTCAATGCTTTAAACATTTTAAACAAAAGTTGAGACAAGTACTGTTTTGAACAATACTATAAAAAGACAAAACATTGACAAAACATAAAACAATATGAAAAGGAGAAGAAATGCGGTTATACTGTTGTTATTGTTGCTGTAACTATAGCAGTGGAGCGGTTTCTACCTCCACCAGCCTCCACTGAACTGTATGTTGTAAGAGAGAAGTGACACAGTCATTGTTCTGTCTTTCCTGAAAAGGCTGATGTGTGGAGACGGTGTTGAAACGCAATGAAGAGGTGTCTGGTTTCTTGTCTCTATACACCTCTCTAAGGCACGTTTTTAGAGCAGAGGCGGCGGGTAACACTGCCTTACACGTTGACAGGTGGATGACTGACACATCCTCCTTTCTCTGTCTTCCATTCCTCCTATCTGGGGGTAGTGTGAAGAGTATTTAGAATTTGCAACAATTGGTTTGGCTGTGGTCGGAAAAGTACATGGGTCCATTTGTCAGGGGAGGTAAGGAGAACGATACATCCTGTGTGGGTTGGTTTGGGATCTGTTGGATAAAAAGTATAGAATTAGATCATCTATCATCTGTCATACCCTGGCTTAGTCCATACTGTTAAATATGTATATACCATGCCCTCCATAAGTATTGGACAGAGAAAAGCATGGGAAGCATTGTGTCATATTTTAGCTCTATACTCCAACAGTTTGGATTTGAAATTACTTAATTGTAAAATATTACAATTGCTATGAGGTTAAAGTAGAGCTTCAGCTTTAATTCAATGTTTTCTTTTCTCAGATTGGTTTCACCATTTAGAAATTACTTTTTATACATAGTCCCCCTATTTTAGGGCACCAAAAGTATTGGAAAATTGGCTTAACAGGTGTTTCTGTTTAGTCAGGTGTGTTTGGTTACATCATTTGTTCAGGCATTAGAGAGCTGTCAATGTCTAGTATTGATTCTAGGCTGTGCATTTGCCTTTGGAGTCTGCTATTGGTGTCTGTCAACATGAGGACCAAAGAGATGTCAATGAAAGTCAAGGAAGCCATTATGAGAAATATCAGAAAAATCGATCAGAAACATAGGCAACACCTTAAACTTACCAAAATCAACAGTTTGTAACATCATTCAAAAAGAAAGAAAGCACTGGTGAGCTCAGCAATCACAAACAGGCTGGTAGGCCAAGGAAGACTTCTACAGTGGAAGACCGAAGAATGCTCACCATAATTAAGAAACCCCAAAACAACTGTCCCACAGATCAAGAACACTCTCCAGGAGGTAGGCGTGAATGTGCCAAAGATGACCATCCGCAGAATACGTCACCAGCCGAACTACACTGCCAAGGTGCAAACCACTGGTTATCCTCAAAAAGGATGGTCAGATTACAGTTTGCTAAAAAATACCTAAAAAGCCTGCAGAGGTCTGGAAAAAAAAAAAATATATATACAAATATTATCTTCTACCAGAGTGATTGCAAGAGGAAAGTTTGGAGAAAAAAGGATCTCCAGAATACCACCTCATCTGTGAAACATGGTGGAGGGGGGCTATGGTTTGGGCATGTATAGCTACCACAAGAACTGGCTAACATGTCTTCATGACTATTAATGATGGTACTGTACTTAATTAATGATGGGACAGCAGCAGAATGTATTCTGAAGTGAACAGAAACATCTTGTCTGCTCGAGTACAAGCAAATGCCTCCAAATTCATTGGATGACGCTTCATCATACAGTAAGACAATGACCCCAAACATACTGCCATAGCAACTAAAGAGTTTTTCAGGGTCAAAAAGCGGAAAGTTCTTGAGTCAATCTTCAGATTCAAATCCAATTGAGCATATTTTATTTCCTGATGCTAAGGCAAAAATACCTCAAAACAAAGAACAACTGAAGATGGCGGCAGTACAGACCTGGCAGAGCATCACCTGAGAATATACCCAGTGTCTGGTGGGGTCAATGGGTCACAGACTATGGGTCACAGATTATTGCATGCAAAAGATTGTCGACCAAATACTAAACATGAGTACTTTTTTTGGACATTATATGATTTTTTTCCAGTACTTTTTGAGCCCTGAAATAGTGGGAGTATGTTTAAAAAATGTTGTACTTTCTAAATGATGCAGGCACACATGATTTGAAGTGGCAGCCACCAGAGACAGACAGGCAAAAATCTGTGACTCCACTCCCTTAGAACACCCCAGGCCAATTATATACAAAGCTGTGTCGTACCACAGCACAACATTTTAGAAAGCCCTTTTCGGAACCAAAACAACATTCGTCAATTAAATATTTCTTTCAAGGGATCTCAATCTCACATCGCTACAGATTAAACATAGTCATTTAGGACCATTAGAAACCATTAGAAATGCTTGGATATTACATCCTGCACCTTTTACAGGCAATATGGGTTCGAGAAACAACTTCCAGAGACAGATTGCTTACCTGTGTCTGCCCATTGCACCCCAGGTAATGCTGCATAGCCAGTAGGTCCTCTGGGGAGGCCATGTTGGGTATAAGTGGGCGTGATGGGGGGCTCATGCTGGTGTCCTGCTGGGCGATGGCTGACGTGCCCACCACAGGCTCACTGGGCCCCCACTGGAAGTAACAGGACCCCTGGGGGGGACTCTGGTCCTGGGGGACGTCCATCCTCCTCTGGCACAACGACAGAGGGGGGGCCAAGCCTGTGCCATCCACGTGGCTGCTGTTGGGGAGGGGGGGTGAGTTCTCAAACATACAGCTGCTGGATGGAGTAGGCAGGCCATGGCTGTGGCCATTCGTCAGTCCCCCCTGCTGTTGGGGGTGGTACAGTCCATTGGTGTTGGTGTTCTGTCCCCCGTGCTGTTGGGGGTGGTACAGTCCGTTAGTGTTTGTGTTCTGTGGCCAAAGGCATGTAGTAGGAGGAAGTCTTTGGGTCTCTGAGGCCTGACTGTGGCCACCTGGTAGGAGTTTGTATCCACTCTGCATTGTGCTGGCTTGGAGAGGTGGCTGCTGCTGCTGCTCATTCTGTGGCCACTGATGCAGAACTCTCTGGTTCTTCTGTGTCTGAAAAGGTGCGCTTCCTTGCAGACAGGCAGTTGGAAAAGGGTTGGAAACATTAAGGCTGCTAGATTCAATCTGGGGGGAGACAAAGGCATTGGTGGGAATCACGGACGGCCAACCGTTCACCAGATTAGATCCTACGTGGTTTGGTAGCTGAACAGAGCTGCTCTGTTGTTGTCCATTCACTGGTACTGTCATCAGAGCTTGCATGCCATTACGTTGAGGCAACATGACCTGGCCAGCGATGCCCTGAATGCCCCCAATGTGGTTGTTGTTTGGTGCCTGTGAACACGACCTGACCATGCGTGTGTCATAGGATCCTGGGCCGTTCAGGCCCGAGGTGGCTGGGAGACTGAGTTCTGGCAGTTCCAGGGACGGGGTGAAAATGTCATTGAGCTGCAGCTGCTGAAGGGTGGGGATGTTCAAGTCAGTCTGGGGAACCTGGGGACCAAAGTGAGACAGTCTGTGGGTGGCACTGAAGGTCTGATTAGGCTCTGGCACCGTCAAATCCTGCCTGGCCATACCTACTAGTCCATTTCCTATCGGTCGGTTGGGGAGACCATTCAACGGGGAGCCAGTGTGGTTAAAACTATGGCTCTGGAGCATCTCAGGTTTAGACAGTCCAACATCTACTGGGCTCAGCAGCTCTCCTTGGTTGTTATTCATAGTCCCCAGGCAGTTGATTGGCTGATTGCTGTTGACCTCTCCATCCATTCTCTCCTTGAACAGGGCGTCCTCTACATAGGAAAAGATGTCATTGGTCAAGATGTCGTCCAGCTCTTGTGAGATGGCATCATCTCTGCCTCCGTTAGTGGTGTTTAGCCTGAGAAGGGCGCTCTCCCACTCCATCAGCTCTGCTGTGTCCACGTCCAGCCCCTGCAGCGCCGAGCAGAGATCCCCATCCGTCGCCATCTTCTCCAGGGCCTGGATCATGGCCACCACCGACTCCTCGCCCAGCCCCAAGCCTGTCCCCTCTTCCTTGACCCCTACAGGGTGGCCAGCAGACCCCATGGCCTGCCAGGGGTCGCTGGGCCTGTTGACCAGGGCTCGGCTCTCCATGAAGATCTGGTCCACGGGGAGCTGAAGCTCCACTTGCTGGGTGTAGGCAGATTCATCCTGCTTCAGCAGGGAGCCCAGCAGAGAAGAAGGGTCTACTTCAGTCTTGTCCACTTTGCGGATCTTGGGGGCCGAGCTGTTGGCCTGAATCTCTGTGGCGTCTAGGGTGGGGCCAGTCTCGTACAGGAGGGCCTCCCCCGTGGCAAAGCTGAACGGGAGCTGCATCTTCCTCTGTCGTAAATGTTCTTCTCCCTCCGCGTTACTGAGGGGCGACACACAGACAGTGAGAATCTTATGAAGGAACATATTAAATCTGATATATTTGTTGTGAGCTGTATTATATCATTGTACATGAATAGTACAAGCAATAAGAATCAGAATATGGTATAATAATAATAATAATAATAATAATATTAAAGAGACAAGAAATAATGACATGATAGAGAATTATGATACAGATAACGATGTAATCGAAAATTCCATCCAACACTGGTACTCACACTAGAGCTCTCTGACGTGCGATGATGAAGTCAGGTCTTCCTCCCTTGAAGATCAGCTTGGCGTTGGCCTGGACCCAGACCCAGACCCCTGTCTTAGTCAGGAGTCTGAATGCTGTCAGCCCGCTCTCTCCTGTTTTAATCACTGTAAACGGCAAACAAACATAAGAATCTGTGTGTTGATGACAGACATAACTAGAGGTAAGTTTTAACTGGCTAAATGTAATTGATCAACAGGATAACCACACTAGAATGTTCACAGTTAGGATGAACATGCGGACCTACTTCGGACATGGTTGTCTGCGCAGTACATCATATCAGCTGCATGTATGAACTGATATCCAGACCCTCTCATACACAACTCAAGCTCTGTGTAGCCCAAAACAACTTTCCCCCTGCAGAGAGCAGACAAGAAGAAAACATTGGTGAAAAATAATAACTCAACACCCTCATGTTGAAGAATGTGCAACACTACACATTTCAAATACTCTCAGACTAGTCCAAGATTTAATTCATTGGTAATTAGGTGGTAATTAATTATCACTTTTTATCCTGTCATGCTGTAGATCAAAATCTGTAGATCAAAACCAGCCGAGAATGACTCTAGACTCTAGATTTCCTCAGATGGTCTGTGTGTCACTAGCTTATGATTACGGCCCAATGTGTAGACCCTTGTAAAACATAGTTTAAAGGCTTTTAGAATCACCTGGTGTCAATGCCCATGGGAGTGAAGTCCAGCTTGTGTTTGGTCTGAAAGATGATTGTCTTGGTCCTGATCTCCAGGATGGATTGGACCTGGACAGGTGTGGCGATGGTGAACAGAGCCAACCTGGGCTGGGTGTGGGTCCCGTCTTCCCCCATCATACTCTGGCCGTGAAGGAACTTCAGACGCCCCTGAAAGTTCAGGGCCTGGATGGACATAAGTACGAGGAGGACAATCAATCAACCAATCATGTCCCACTATCAACACATTCATCAACAATAACAACATGTAGTCTTAATACAGTCTGATCTGAACCTATATTTCATCTGATTTGTTATATTCTGCTTTTTACAAAAGTAAATGTATTTTTGTTCAAAATAGTGCAAAATCATAATTTCCTAAACAGCCGTGAACAGAGATCAGTAGCACCTACCAGGAAGCCTGAGGAGTTGTCCAGTAGGCAGCGGAATCGACAGACAAAGCTCCTCTCCAGGAAGGAGGAGTTCTCAGGAGGAAGCTGCTCGGCGTTGTAGCTCACAATGTTCCTGGTGATGTCGCTGCTGTTCTGCATGCCTAAATACGACACATGAGGAGACAGATCATTCGCTACGAGCTTATCACCAAAACAACGGGTTGAATTCACATCAACGCATGATGTTATTTTGGGTGGGTGTCTGATCAGACTTCATATACAGCATGAAGAAGGCATTGATTTCATAAACAGTGTGGTGTTTATGGTGTTTACTTGGGTGTTTTGAGAAGCACTTATGATTAACGTGTACTGTATGTTGACCGACGTGACCACCACAGATACTCATACTGGTTCCTGCTGGTCACTCACCGTCTCCTCCTTGCTCAGCGCTGAAGGGTTTGGGGTTGAGGGCAAAGTGCAGCTGCCGTCTGAACAAGGCCCTGTCATCGGTATGGATGAGCTCAAACACACTCTGGTGGACCACATCCGACTGCGGAGGGACGGAGGGTGGGTGGGAGGGAGAGAGGGAGAGAGAGAGAGTGAGAGAGAGCATACACAATGAGTAATCCCACTGAATTAAGTCCACTTTATGTGTCCTCCACTAAAATGGAAAATGAAATATGAACCACAAGCATGTATTTGGACAGGCTTTCAAAAACAGACGATCATAGTGTGCCCAGTGTGCCCACCCCTGAGAGAAGGAGGCGTTGAAATGGAGCTCTGCTTATGAAGTCTTGCAAAAGCATGTCTGTTATTAAGCAAACAAACCCTGAGGCCCTGATGTCTGAAGTGGGTCCTGGACAGTGTCTTGTTGCTAGTTTCCCCAGTTTGCTCGTTACTAAGAAGGCATGGCTCTTTTTATAAAGAGGAACTAATGTGGCTTGTGGTCAAAGCCATAGTGGACAGGAACCAAAAGGAAGGAAAAGAATAACATTGCAGTGCCACAAAGAACATTATTTAAATGGCACAGAATATATTCTCCCACTGTAAAACATTAATGCAAAACTCAAAGAATGCATATCTACTGAAGACCAACGTAAAATAACCAAACGGTTTGTTTTAGACGTTTCATCTTTGTCTCAGAAGTTGGGAATGCTTCAGCTCTGCGTGCAACATGATGACAAGCGATTTTCTGTTGATCACCCTGTAGCGACAGTCCGTGAGTGACAGTCCTGTAGCACAGTGAAACATCAAACACTGCACAGAGCAGGGGGAGCGGGGAGGCGGGGGGCGGGGGGGGGCTGGGTAACTAAAAGAATACTGAGCAAAAAAGATAATACAGAAAATACAGTCAAACATTAACAAGGAACAAACCCACACTCACACTCTTTAGACTTTAGACTGCTACCACGGTCAATATGCCACAGAATGTATGAGGGATAAATAAGGTTTGTGGTTATAGGAACATAACCAACGCACCGGGCTTCACACGTTATTCCTCTCCTGCCTTATTGCTTAAAGGTATGACTAGAAAAGTCGATGTAACTGGAATGTTATGAAGGAGAGGACAACACAGAACTGTATAGAATTGGGAGGCCAAATAAAAGACAAGTCTTTCAATGGTTTTATGAGCGGAACAGGATGCAGACATTGCGATAGTACAGCGTCTATGGAGCTGAAAACATCACTTTTGACTGATTGCTGTTGATTGACATATCCTGTCTCTATTCTCGGTTTCAAGAGAAAGGTAGACTCTGGGGTATGGATGTCATGCCAGGAAGTCACAGGAACTTTGACCAAAGATATTTGGTGTCGGTAAATATGTGAACAACGGTAGGCGCTCGTTAAGACGTCGGCACATCGCGCACAGCCGTGATATGTGCTCCGGAGTTGATCGTCTCCATATCTTTTTAAACGATCTCTGGTAGCTTCGCTCTGCTCTTTCCCCATTGACGTCATACTCCAGAGCCTACCTTTAACACAGGTTAGGGTTGAGTTACAGCATGTTTCAAAAAGCCCTGTTTCAGATTGTTTTATGAGTCACTGGTTAGAGCAGCATACCCTACAGTCCTGTCCGTACAGCAACAATGAAAGGAGATCAAAGCCTCGGCCCAGTTTGGTGTCACTTTATTGTGGGCTTTGGTGAACAGTATACTGTAGATGGAACACAGATCATTTCAGAAAGCATGCATAACTGAAAGCACATGGGATCTATTACAGGACATATATTACAATTTATGGCGGTGGAGTACTGTAGTATTGTACATTGTCAAAAATGTAATCTCTGTCGGACTATGGAAAACAATGCAATGATTACATAGGCTATAATTGCAGGAGGAAAGGCGAAACACAACTGGAAATGTGCTACAAGACATTTCCCTCAACACCTGCCTATTTGGGTTAGTTAACAGGTCGTTGACTCGCAGATTTGCTTCTTTGATGATAAATCAACATTTGGCCTCTTACCAAGTTATACAGAGCACTGCGCTGGGCTGTGCTCTCCTGCAAAAGATGAGGCCATGTTCATGCTGATTAACAACGCATGTTGCCTTTGGCTGTCTCCCTTCGAAGGTTTAGTCTCCAAAGGACTGAGCTATCCAGAGCATGAATTCAACCAAAGCCCATTTGATCCACTTAATTTCTAAATTTACTGCCACAGTGCTCCATGGTAATCTGTTTCCTGAATCAAAATTCGCTGCATTTGTAGCTTAACATCAATCTTTCAGACGAAAAAAAATAAATAAAAAAATTCTGGGGATAATGTTATAGTGTAGCGTGATACAGTGGAGAAGCTGCAGTGGTTGACACTATGGTTGACAGACAGATTGAGTGGTCGGTTGATGAGCAGATTCATGTGGTATTGTGATGTCATGTAATGAGGTGTTCTTACCTGATGGAATCCCAGGTAGTCCTGGATGGTGGGAGAAGCATAGAACACATGTCCCTCCGCTGTGACCACCAGCACAAAGCCATTCAGAGACTATAATGAGAGTGGACACACTGTTAGACACAAAGTCATTCTCATGATCTCATTGTCATTCTTAAGCAGACACACACATACACGCACCCGCACGCTCGCACGCACGCACGCAGACACACACATACACACACACACACAGACATACATACAGACACACACACACCCTTTCTATGGAGGCAGTCAGTGAAGGGAAGCGATCCTCACAGTGCAAGAGATTAGCTACATAAACAAACATATTAATTAGAGCATTGCATTAAAAAAAAGACATTATGTTCACTGGTGGGTAGACTTGCCAACCTGTTTGCTATCTATGAAGGCTGCCAAAGACTGCCTCTCACAGATCTCTTGTATCGAGTGAGGATCGTAGCAAACTCAATCGTGAGAGAGAAAACCCAAACATGCCAGTCATTGCTCAGTGTGAAAGTGTAACTGACATCTGAGTGGGTGTAAATACAAGGGGGGAAGGAGCGTTTTTTGTTTAGCGTCATAAACCGTGACCAGGCCTTGGCATATAACACCAGGGACAGGCTGTTTCACCTGCCAGAGTCTCCTCTTAAATGGACGGACTGGATTAACTCAATCCACCTGGATTAAAAAACAAATAAACAATGTCTGACTTGTTATCTACAGCACGCAGCTGTCAGTCTCTCAGCTAGTCAGGCAGTAGAGTACCTACCTACCTTGTAACTACCTACCTGCCTACCTGCCTACCTACCTGCCTGGCTGCCTGCCTGTCAGATCTATCTATCTATCTATCTATCTATCTATCTATCTATCTATCTATCTATCTATCTATCTGTCTATCTGTCTATCTTTCATCTATCTATCTGTCTGTCTGTCTGTCTGTCTGTCTGTCTGTCTATTTATCTATGATATCTATCGATAATTTTTTCAGATGAAGACAATATTGCAAATATCCGCATATTCTATCCATCTACTCTTTCATCACATTGGCCGGGGCTCACTTTGAACAGTTATATCCAAAAGTGACCTTTATGTTTGAATAAAGGATAAAATAATAGACTAAATATGAATCCATCCAACCCCTGGTTTGTCCTCTGAGAGGAGGACGTTGGCCTGCGCGGTTACCTGGAGCAGCATATCCCCCTCGGAGAACCTTGTGGCATCCATCCCATTCATGCTCAGCCCATTCCCACTGGGGAACAGGACACTGTTTTTCTTCATGGTCGCTGCAGAGAGAAAGGGAAAGGGGTGGAGGGTAGGGAATGGAGGGAGGGGAGAGGGGGGAGAGGGGGGAGGGAGGAGGGGAGAGGGAAAACAAGTTTACATCAGCACGCGATCCCGAAAGCAATACGCACACAGGAGAGTCTGGGGTTTGGACGATTGCACTTTCATTCTGAGTTTATGGACTGAAGTCTCAGCCAAGTCATTCAGTTGGACTTCATTTTTGGCTTTTAGCAACATACCAACTCCCTCACTCCACTCCTCACTCCACTCCTCCTCTTCAGCAACTATCCATCATTCCACTTTTCTTCCACTTTTCCTGCCCCTCCTTCTGTCCTTCACCTAACCTTCACTCCCTCTCCTGTCCTCTTTTACCCTTACTACCTACATCAACACCTCCCCCCCTCCCCCCTCCCCCCAACCTCCTCACTGCCCCCACTTCCTCTCATCTCCTTCACCTACCCTACTGACATCCCCCTGCACTCCCTCTCCTCTCACACCTGCATCATACTTCCATCAATCATCCCTCACTCTTTGGTCACTCCATCGCTCAGCACAGTCTGTCCTTCACTTCACCCCCCCCCCCCCACACACACACACACACACACACCCAACCATCCCTCATGGACCCCCTTCCCTTCCTTCCATCCTTCTTCTGCCCCCACCCCCTCCATCCCCTTCCATCCCTCCTCTGGTCTCCCTCCCTCTCCCAGAGACCCAGAGGATGACTCTTTGAATGACAGAGGATAAGACAGGGGGGCTTATGCGATTCTTCAGGACACCATAATCCCTGTCTACGATCCCCTCTCTTCTCCCTGCAGTATATTTCTTGTTCCCTCCATCCTTCCCCCTTTTCTTCCTCTCTCCATCCTTCCCCTGCTCTGTACGACAGCCAAAGAGACTGGGATTAGGGTGAGTAAAAACAACTGGTATGTGCAGCGTTACGTCATGGTGGGAGATGGCTCTGCTCTATGTCCACTCCCTGGGTTTGAAGCCCTGCCACAGACTAAATGAAAATCATGGTGCTGCAAGGAAACTCCATCAATCTTGATCAGGAGAGAAAAAGTTTTTTTTTTTTGTTGCCCTTCCTCTCCCTCAATGACAAAATGTTGGATGCCATTCACGCACGCACACACACGCACACGTGTGCGCACGCACACACACAGGCACACACACATACACACACACACACACTGTAGAAGCACAGTCGGACCCTGCGGTTTATTCATGTGTTGTCTTTAACTCCTTGTTAAAAGTATCCTGTTTTTTCGTAGAACAAATAAACCCTCTATGGAGCGAAGAAGCAGATGGGTACCAGCTTTTAAATGATGCCTCCCTTTTGTGATATTAATGATGTAGATTTCATAAACAGGCTTTATGAACCATATCCTATTGGTACAACATGAAAAAAAATGCTCATGATTGTATTACAGCTTGTGGAAATCTGTGGCAAGCTGTCCCTCTTTCAAAGAAATAATTGATCTAAAGAGTTTTATACTCCATAGCAGATAAAAGAAGATCTCATCACGGCACTTGCTTGGTTTGAATGTATCAATTA
>NC_139666.1:9431768-9444268 GCF_951799395.1 Argentina silus | reverse complement strand
CTGTACTTGTTCAGTTCGGTCCTACAAATCACATAGAAATCACAAATCAAATATATTCAGTTTGGCTTTGATTACTACCATGACTGTTGTTTTTCACATGGTCAGTTACTAATCCAAATGAATACATTTCCGTAATACACTACTTGATTTGTATTCTCATCCGTCCTAAGGGCTAAGCCATGAAAAATACAGACGCGCATACATTTGTTAATGTTTCTGAATGTCTGAGCAGAAACCGAAGCTGATTTGTAAACACAGGCTTCGTAGAGCTCAAAGAATGGGCCTACAGTGAAGGTCTAGGTCATCTGCATAAGGCAAACCACTAACGTGCCAACGCCCTTATGAATGCACACACGATTTGTTGATGCTTATGAAAGCATGTCAAGTGAGAACCTGGCACGGTGTCCAAGTTAATGTGTTAGCTTAGCATACAGCTCATTCAGATACACTGACAGTCCTCTTAGCATACTCATATCCAAGTTAAAACCAGGTGTTTCAAGTAACAGTAAGCAAATGCAGTAAATTATTAGATTAAAGGTTTGGCCGGATCTAGATATGACTCTACCACAAATCTAGCTCCCCTGCTAACCAGCATACAGAAGTCTCTGATTGTAATTCAAATGTTTGATGAGTTGATATTCAATTCCATTGACATTTGGCTCAAGAGAAAAAGGCAAACATTGTTGGCCTCCTCTACCATAGCTGATTGTCCATGAAACCGGGTGTTTTTCAGAGCGCTTATGAAACCCGACACCACTGAGAGGCCCTTCCTATCCATCATCCCAGCGCGGTTTTTACTCTTGTCAAAACCGCGCCATTACAGGATCCACCAAATGTAGAGCAGGCGTTTGAAGTTCCTTTGTGAGACTCTTCTCCAGGCAAACATCCTTGTCATTCAGAGAAATACTCACAGGCAGTATCCCTTTAAAGGATTTGACATCTTTTCAGCAGTATGTAATTAGAAGAAATTCAAAGATCAGAAAGGGGGAGAGGTAATTCTACAATCTGGTTTGACTATTTAGGAGAGCTCTCTGGAGCGTATTATGTACATGAAAGACATGACTTAAACAGCCATGTAGTATATAATTACTTATCATCTGCAATAGTAAGTTGAGTCTGAATATAACTATCGACATCTGAGGAGAAATACAGTCAATTGATGAATGAGGGGAATTGAGAGATTGTGGGTAAGCCAGAAAGAGAGAATGAGTGAACCGAAAGAAGACCTACCTACATTGACATGAAAAGAGAACATTTTCTCGTAACTTGTGTGGGACAGGCAGAGAGAGTGAGTAAGAAAGGGAGTTAATCACTGCGGAAAGGGAGATAAGTTGTCATAGTTGGGTTGGGGTGGGGGGGGGGGGAGGGGAGGTGGCCAGAAAGAGAAAGAGAGAGAGAGAGAGAGAGAGAGAGAGAGAGAGAGAAAGAGAGAGAGAGAGAAAGGGAGAGGGAGAGGGAGAGAAAGGAAGAGAGAGAGAAAGGGGAGAGGTAGAGAGAGAAGAGGGGGGGAGGGGAGAAAGGGGGTTAGAGGTAAAGGGGGAGAAATGAAAGCATGCCAGCTATGCATAGGGGAATATTATCTTGATTTGAAAACATTTAGTTCCAGCAGATCCCGTACACAGATCTCTGTTCTCACGCAGATGTGCAGGAAGGGGCGGGGCTAAGGACAAAACAACAGCCAATGAGGTGTGTCACTTGCCATAGGCTCATCCTCCTGTCACTCACTTGATGAATGTGCTTATTACTTCCATGACCGCAGGGAGAGGAAGGATCCTCAGCCCTTTTCCTATCAGAGAAGAATGCAATCTAGGAATTTAGGGAAGGGAAATGGCCTTGATTGATAGGATGAAGCATAACAATGACGGTTTGAATTAGCCGTTGTCTAAGGACTTGTTGACGGTTTCTTTTCATAGTGTTGTCGCGACTGCCTCATAGAACTGTGTATGAAAGAAACCAAGATGGGGGATGCGTCAACAATGCATAATCCAGTTAGGTAAAGGGAGGGCGATGCATATTAGATTTAAAACAGTCAACTCTTCTTGTCTCTTTGGTTCCACACACTGAGATGCACTCTGCCTCCATCATGTGGACTGGGTAACTGGCATGCTGTAGTCTAGCTATCTCCACCACCGATCCTTATCACACTTTCCAGGCAGCTAATCAGGGCTCTCAGAAGAGAGACCATTGTGCTGGTGCGGGAATCGTTTGGAGGCCAAAAAAAACGCTGAAATTGGCCCATGTCGTCTGTCTAAATTTAGCCCCCCTAAATCTGATAAAGTCTCGTTTCGATTGGTAGTGGCTCAACAGCAGCAGAGGGGGAGATTGTTTTGTTTGTTGACTGTTTGCGGTAATGATGGTTTCTATTGACCTGTCCTATCAAAAAGGAGAATGGAATGAAAAATAATGTAGACTACAGCGAGAACTTAGAACCTCCAAGCCACATCTAGCCTTTCTCCTCTCTCTCTTCTCTTCTCTCTCCTCTCTCTCTCTCTCTCTCTCTCTCGCTCTCTCTCGATCTCCGTCTCTGGCATGCTTTTTTGCATTGACATATTTCGTTTGTTTTTGTCTGGGGTATTGTGCTCCGCTTCGGGGAAACAGTGTCATCGTCCCTGGCTTACATTTAGTTGTTGATATTTTGGAATTCCTCAGTGCCCTTAGAGAGATACAATGACTCATGATATTCAAACAAAGACACTCATACATCCTCTATGTTTGTGATAGGCTGTGGATTCTCTGGTAAAGACCAGAGTTGGCTCACTGTCTGTTGATTACAGCTTTAAATAAACAGACTGATCCTTTATGGAAGCTGTTACTGTAAATGTCATGGCAAACATTTGTAAGCAAGCCTGACGGCAGGCTACATGAACACATAGTCAAAACAACCGTGAAAGGGTAAAGGAAGTCAACAGCAGAAGAAAGGTCATCCATTTAAAACAATCCTTTTTGTGAAGCGCATTGCATTTCTGTACAGTATGTGTTACAGAAAATCAAGTTTGATTGGTTTTTTATTGATCCCTACCTCCACAATTGTTCCAACAAAAAGGTGGCTAATAAAATTGGACCTTCTTGGCAAATGTCCAGTAGCTAATCCCCTTACAATCAAACACTGTGTTGGATTTTCTTTCCAAAACTGCAAAACGCAGTGCCATTCAAAATAACTAATCTGTATTGCTGTATAAGATGTAGGTGCGCTTCGCTGAACATACATCTGCTGTTTGTACAGGAAATATGGATTATCCTATGACAGAGCATTACAAAGAGAAACACAGCACTAAGCACTATCCAGCCTTCAAGTCCAAGTCATTGAGATGATCAAAAAAAACTATTTGGGGTGGTGATAGACATAGAAATGCACTTACAAAGAGTGACCTTTTGGATGTATGAAGTACCCTGGCCTCAACCAGGAAATTGACTTTAGGCCTTACGTAATAATTCATGTTTTTTTTTTCAGGTCAATTAAGATGTGCTGTCATGCTGTTCTGACATTTATTTTTCATGTATTTTTCATGTATTATTATTTACATTTACCTATGTTTGTCTGTTTTGTAATTATGTGCACCCTTAAATGAGCCCATTCTGCCACCTACTGATACACGTCAACAACAAATTGTTTGTCTCGCTCTGTTACTTTAAGAAATTAAGCCCATGAAGAAATAAAGGTTATTTAATACAAAATGGTAAAAGTGCCTCTGCGTTTTTTGGACATTTCCAAAGTTTTTGGTTTATGACTATAACCTGAGAAACCGGAGGGCGCCTTACCAAACTAACACTACAAATCCTAGAGCACACATATATATATATATATATTATTTTTTTAACTAATTTGTATTGTTTATTCAGAGTCTCTAGTTGCTAAGCGACCACTAGTCTTCCTGGGGCCCATCTGTGTGTACTGTATGAACTCAGGGCAGCAGAGTTTACAGGCTTTGCCCACAGTTACATTATTTTACTCGATCTCAAACAAGGCAACATAGAGGAATCTGGTGCATTATAGGCCAGAGAGAGCCAAAACATGAGCCTTATTCCACCAAACTCAGTTTGTAGAAATAAAAACATCATTAAAACTACTTCCCAGTGGTCGTTTGCATTCTCACGCTAGTCTGAAAGGCGAGCCATGAGGCCGGAGCCAACAGGCAATCGTTCAATGAAAATAAAACCTGTCACTTCAGTAAAATGTCCTTTTCCTCAGAGATGTTGATATTGGGCTGACAGGTGAATTATACTGGGCTTTAAAGAGACTGTTAAGCAAAACAATATGTCCTTCAGGAAAAACGTACTGTTGATCAGTTAGTCATGATTGAATAACAAACAGGAGAAGACCACTCCAATACAGATGCTCTCCTTTCTACCAAGTAGCAGGCCGTTGCCTCTGTTTAATGTGTGTGTGTGTGTGTGCGTGTGCGTGTGTGTGTGGGACAGAGAGAGAGAGAGAGAGAGAGAGAGAGAGAGAGAGGGAGAGAGGGAGAGAGAGAGAGAGAGAGAGAGAGAGAGAGAGAGAGAGAGAGGGAGAGAGAGAGAGAGTACTGTATGTGTGTCTACAGTATGTGGGTTTCTTCTATAAGTATTGTAGACATTCCAAAGACATCAAATTACAACAAGCGATATGATGTCACCACATCAGCTATAATGGCTAACAGACAGAGGATGTTTTCAATGAACTTGAAAAGACACTCACATTTTTCACAGTGACACTAATGTGTCGCCAGAGGAACGTCCCGTGAGTGCTTCAAAATATCTAGCGTTACCTCATAAATTCACGCTCAAAAGCCAACACACACAGATGTTGTTTTCAGGCAGGGGAGCAAATCAGTTCAATCGTATCATCCATTTAAATACTGCAAAAAAAAAAAAACACAAAAGAATGAAAGAAAGAAAGAAAGAAAGAAAGAAAGAAAGAAACAGAACACTCAACCTCTAAACTCTTTGTTTTCGTAACTGCCTCTTTAAATGTGACTAGAATTACCCCAAATATCTTTTGTTCATTCTTTCTTCTTTCTCTGTCTTTTCTCTCCCTAACCGTTCACAGGATCATTATCAGAGCTCTGAGCTTGTCTTCACATGAGTGCTGTGCTGCTAGCGTTTGTTTTGACTCGGGGAGCCCTACGTAGTCCACCTAGCCCCTCTCTGATTCTATCTCTCGTCGCCCAGGCAAAGACCCTATGAAAACAGTCGTTTGATGCTCTTGACGTTGGGCTGTTGTCACCTGCTGTGGTTGTAGGCTATCTCAACCAAAGACTTAAGCACCAAGGCAAAGACCCTATGAAAACAGTCGTTTGATGCTCTTGACGTTGGGCTGTTGTCACCTGCTGTGGTTGTAGGCTATCTCAACCAAAGACTTAAGCACCAAGGCAAAGACCCTATGAAAACAGTCGTTTGATGCTCTTGACGTTGGGCTGTTGTCACCTGCTGTGGTTGTAGGCTATCTCAACCAAAGACTTAAGCACCAAGCCGATTCAATTCTGCATTGAGAAGGAAACGAAAGAGAGATTCTGTAATACGTTTAGGCCTCTGTGCCATTACTAAGCACGTAGCTAAAAGTCGATCGTAGCTAAAAGTATTATAATCTGATTACCCGCTGTCCACGTCTCAAGTGTTCTGGCTCCATATTTCCATATTACGTCCTACTTCAGATCTGAGTCCTATTTGTAATCAAGCCACACTCAAGTCTCTGGGAAATCCAAACCCCCAAACGGACACAGAGACAATGAACGGCATCACAATGACGGATATCAAAGGTCTTTGATTACAATGCAGTAGAGGAATCCGTGAATACAATACAATACAGCGTGTGATGCTGCAATCTGATACCAGCAAGCAAGTGTATAAATGGCACACGTGTTTGGTGGCCATTGTTCGTTTGTGTCACACGGAGAACGAACATGCTAACAATACCGCCGCGTCTCTTTGAGCTCTGGTTCAAAGCCATTACTTAATACAATGGCTGGGATAAAGATGACATGGTAGGCGATACACGAAGCGTAGCCGCATTTGGTGTACGAAAGAAATAACCGCCTTACTATGACACCAAACGGTTCTAATTTCTAGAGATCTAAATGTGACACTGGAGAGACATTATGATTACATTATACGATCAGAAGTGGATTTGTTTGATTTGTTTGTAATGCAGTACCATTGATAAGTGTATGTGAGAGTTCCTTTAATAATAATATACACCATTTAGCTGAGGCTTTTTTCCAAAGCACCTTACATTGCAGTGAGTGCATACATTTCAGTATATATGGTCCCAGCGGGAATCAAACCCACAACCTAAGCTTTGTTAGCGCCATGCTCTACCAACTGAGCCACAGAGGACCACTTTGAACACGCAATTGAATATGCTATGCAGCAGCATGTGACAAGGAATGTTTTCCACAGTCAATGACAGGATGCATGTGATGTGAGTAGATGTCCAATGTCGTGTGATGTTGATCAAGCTCTCCTTCGCTATAGTCCCTGACAGATTGTCCTTTGCAAAGTGTCCAGCTGTCGCTGAAGATCAGGTCATGTCAATCTGGATTAATCACAGGTCAGGTGGTGTGGATAGGTTCAGTATCCTCTGAGGATTTCACATACAGTATGTGTACTGAAAGAGAGAGTGTGTGTGTGTGTGTGGGGGGGGGGGGGGGGCAAATTCCATACGACAGGGGGCAATGACTCATTGGCCTACATAGACTGAAAATGTAAACAATGTCCTACATTCTTCAAGTACCTCCATGTACATTCCACCCATACTCTGGGACTCCTCCGTTCAGTCTCACTGAAACCACACATTCAAAATGTGTTGTGACATAGTCTCCAATACTAGGACTGGGTGGACAGTGAAGGATGTGTCTAACCGAGGGTTAAGAACAGTATGATGTTTGTTTCTCTCCTCAGACTTTAGGACAGGGATGTTTTTCCTGTTGTGAACTTGACCTTCGAGCTGGGGGCGAAAGGAAGGGCAGAGGGAAAAAGAAGGAGAGCAGAGGCTCCCAGGAGGGGGGGAGGGAGGGAGGAGAGGAGTTGTGTGCAGGGGAAAGGTGAAGGTATGGAACATCTCCCTGAACTCAGTGAGCTCAATGACCTACAGTGCTAACCAGGAGAGATTGCAGGGAGGGAGCTGTCACGACAAACAAAAACAGAAAGGGCTAAGAGGAGGGTGATAAACTTCATGGACCAGCTGTGTGTAATGCATTAGTATTGTAAGGCTTGTACCTGGTACAGTATCACACCCGCTGTGCATTAAGAAAACCTTCTATTCGTATTGGTAATATGATGTCAATGGTAATGCATTACACAGGAAGGTGGTTCCTAGACTGTTTTACTGGGGAGGCTGGTGGAGGCAGAAATCGGAGGACGGGCTCACTATAATGCATGGAATGGAATGAGGACTCCTCGTTCCGTTCCATGCATTACAACAAGTCGTCCTCCCATTTCTACCTCCACCAGCCTCCCCTGGTATCTTACCACATCAAAAAACCATTTACGCATGCATGATAATGTACTATTGTGTAGATAAATCATTATGGTAATGAATATAATTGCTTTTTCCTAAACATTGTAGCTTTGCGGTGGAGGATGAGGGATCAAACACACAGTGCTGTGAGTGTTTATGCACCACGACACCTCTGTGTGATTTAGAGGCTCCGCAGAGTCGCCCCAGGAACAAACACACACCTCGGAACGCTAAGGGCGTTGTCTGCCTCGAAGACACCTTTATCATTCTGTCACCAACTATCATTCTGTCCTCTATCACTTTCCCCTTTATCACGTATCATCCTATCATCTACCATTCTTTCCTACAGTATTTACTGTACTTTTCCCTCTATTATTTTCTCCTCTATCATTATTTATATATGTCGCTTTTTTTATCCCTAAATCCTCTCACATTCTGTCTACTCATCCCTCTATCGTTCTGTCTTTGATCCCATTTGAACAGAGCAGACTAAAAATCCTCCACGGCTCCTCTCCCACGTAGTTACAAATGAACACGGTTAATCATTAGTTTCAATCACCAAGGTCACAGGCAACAAAAGGTTGATAAGAACTTTCTATAACAACTCACTGACTAAGACCTTGTGTACTCTTGGGGGGGGCGGAGCTGGGGCTCTTCAGGAATGTGTCACCTCCTCTGGTTGGGAAAGAGCTGCATTTCCTCTATCAACACTGGTTGGTTGATGCCTCTTTATTGTGCTTCTCTATTCATTCTTAAAATCAGCAGCCTTGTACCATAAACACAGACCTGGGACTTTCCTGAGCTAAGCGTTAAATAACCAGTTCTAACAGCTCGTAAATCCAGAGATGTGATTTGTAGATTCCCCAACCCCATTCAACAGCTTGTGCTGTCGCTTATGGCAGTTAGAGGTTAACCTAGAGACTAGTCACAGAAGATGCATCTACAGTGTGTAGGCTATGACTACACCATTGGTTCTCATAGGCTAGAACTTCAATTATTCTTAATTATTAATTATTAAGTTCAATTATAACTTGATAATTCCCATGTACTGTAAGGTCAACCATTGATATGATTTGCTCTACAGTGTAAACTGAGAGAAGAGAAAAACACATGTGCTGAGTTCCAAATCGGTCCCTAGCCCCGATCCGCTAAACCGCTAAGCCGCTAAGCCGCTCTTTTGGTCTGAAAGGATTGGATAGGTGAAGTGTAGATCGATAGTACAGTTAGGTCCATATATATTTGGACTCTGACACAATTTTTATTATTTCAGCTGTTTACCAAAACATAATCAAGTTACAGTTATATGATGGGCTTAAAGTGCAGACTCTCAGCTTTAATTTGAGGGTATTCACATCCAAATTGGAGGAAGGGTTTAGGAATTACAGCTCTTTAATATGTAGCCCCCTCTTTTTCAAGGGACCAAAAGTAATTGGCCAATTGACTCAAAAGCAGTTTCATGGACAGGTGTGGGCTATTCCTTTGTTATTTCTTTATCAATTAAGCAGGTAAAAGATCTGAGTTGATTCCAAGTGTTGCATTTGCATTTGGAAGCTGTTGCTGTGAACGCAATGATGCAATGACATCCTTACGCTGCAAAAACAAAAAAAATCCATCAGAGAGATAGCAGCAACATTAGGAGTGGCCAAAAAAAGAAACAGAAAAAGAACGCACTGGTGAGTTCGGCAACACAAAAAGGCCTGAATGTCCATGGAAAACAACAGTGGTGGATGATGGCAGGATCCTTCACATGGTAAATGGTAGGGATATACTGTCTGCTCAGATTCAGCCAAATTCAGCAAAGTTGATTGGACGGTGCTTCACAGTACAGATGGACAATGACCCAAAACATACTGCGAAAGCGACCCAGGAGTTTTTTAAGGCAAAGAAGTGGAATATTCTGCAATGGCGGAAGTCAATCACCTGATCTCAACCTGCAGGTTGGGATTCTCGACAAAGTATTAAAAATGAAAATTGTATTTATGATTATGTTAATTTGTCCAATTACATTTGAGCCCCTGAAAATAGGGGACTGTGAATAAAAATGGTTGCAATTCCTAAACGTTTAATACGATATTTTTGTTCAACCCCTTGAACTAAAGCTGAAAGTCTGCACTTCAATTGCATCTCGATTGTTTCATTTCAAATCCATTGTGGTGGCGTACAGAGCCAAAATTATAAAAATTGTGTCACTGTCCAAATATTTCCGGACCTAACTGTATATGGTGTACATCTAACCAAACCTATCAGAGGGAAAGGTCAAGCAATTGCCCTTTTGATTATACTGTACCTATCCAAACCTTTGTAGACTAGAGACTCGGGGTAGTTGGCATTTGGAATCCAGCAACAGACTTGGCGATGGAACCAGAGACGTGGCAATGGAGCCACAGCCATGGCGATGGAGCCAGAGGCTTTGAAATAACTTACTCAGCACAGCGTCTGCCAACACCATGGTCTTTGATGTGTCATTAACCCTGAATGGCTGACAAGTTGCGGGTGTTGGGAGATTTTACAGCGATGACTCAAGATATGAGTCAATAGGTTCTCTTCAGAATCATTTGCAACCGAGGATGAGGTGAAAGATAAGACTACCTAGTTCTAAGTTTCATGGGTTTAGGGTTAGGGTTAGGGTTAGGGTTTAGGGTTAGGGTTAGGGTTAGGGTTAGGGTTTAGGGTTAGTTTACTGGAAAGCAAACAAAAAAAAGTGTCCCACATTCAATACTAATATAATCACTGTCTTCCTTCTACAGTATATAATCTTCACCAAAGAGTCTCTTTTGAGATTCTTTGAGCTAAAGAATCTCAGAATGTGTTAAATTCATCAATTCATCAAATCATTATCCTCCTGTTCTTCTTCTTTTGTACCATTTAGATTCTGCAGTGAGGGTGGGGTTGTGACTCCTCCTCCGAGGGGGCAGGGCTCTTGATGATGTTTTCCTCCAATCAGATTCCGATGCCATGCATTCCTAAGCAACCTACTCTCTCGTCGAGTGTCTACAGTGCTGTCACATACCTGCTCCAGTACTCACTCCTATCCATTCACATCAGCACAACAACACATGACAGAGAGGTATGGTCCATCGAAATCCCTTCCTCCTAGGGGTGGTGAAGCAAACAACTGAGACAAGATACCTACTCTGCCATACTGGCGCAAGACAGTTGCCAAGTTGAGTATTGTGTTTTATGATTTTGGCCCATGAAACATGTCTTGTCTTGTACATTTATTGAGTTTTATGTCACCATAACTTTCCAAGGGTGACCAAGACAGTGTTGATATATAAAATATGTAGTTTGATCCATAGAAAGAGAAGCCATTGTGGTATTCTAGCCATGGCTGTCATCACCGTGAGCTCAGTCAGGGGTTCTCTGAGGCAAGCTAAGACATTCATATAAAATATGAAAAATATGAATATTGTATCAACACATACAAAATAACCCATTGTGTTGTCTACCAAGTGCATTCATGGACAAGTGTATTATGGTCTGCTCTGCAGTAATAGTACATGGAGAAACGACCCCAGAGACTCCAAACATTTGGGTGACCCAGGTTACACGAACAAAGTGACAGGGGCAAGCCTGAGCACAAGTTAGGGATTCAACAACATCTTGATTTATTCATGTCCGTGGCTGCCTGTCCGGCTGCCAACACACTGGGGGGGAGCTCAGTGTTTCTAATGCGCTTAAAAATAGCATCATAACAAGAAAACACAAGATAGTCTCTTTTTCAGATGTGTTTACCAATGTTCTAGCTTGGGGGAAAATTAGCGGAAATGGGGTCTGATGGCTGCCGTAGGTTTGTTTTCATGGTGAAAGCCAAACGAAGGCCTTTTACTTTCACAGCTCTTCTGTTGTGTTGCTATATTTAGTTTTGCGGTGTTGTCATATTCAGTGACTATGTCCTGAGGCAGTTGATGACCTGCCTAATACAACACCCCCTTCACAGTCATTGTCAGTGATTTCTGCATGCAGGGCCACCAAAACCTAACCCTAACCCTAACCCTAGCAATGAAACGAAGCAAATGCATTTACATTTTTTTTTTTTTTTTTTTTCTTCTTTTTTTTTACAAAATGCCGAAAATATCACTAACAGTGGCTTTAAAGCTGACAAGGTCTATAATCCTTTCACTCAATGATCTCTTTCATGTTGCCTTATCTTGAGTGTCTGTTTGTACACGCTTGACGCTATGAAAGGTTATCTGTCTGATTGCCTGGTATTTGACCGGTGCGTGACCTGAGGCTCACCTTTGAAGAAACTCTTGACCTTCAGGTACCCCACACTAAGGCGGAGCACGGAGAGTTTGTCCAGGCGGGTCCGCACCTCCTCTGGAAATGGCAGGAGGCCCGTCAGGCGGTCCAGCTCCCCGTTCAGCCGATCCCGGTGACGCTTGGACGGGTTGGACTTGGCCATGGCATCAGAACCAGGTTGCTTCTTGCTAACAGGACCAAAGAGAGGAGGTTGTTGGTTAGAACTGTGTTAATGATTGTGTTGATTTAACAGTGAGGCTTCACAGTGAATGAGGTTTCTGTTACTGGAGGCAATAATCAGGGACCAGTGACTGTATAAGGCTGTTCGAAACAGCGATATCCTGTCAAATGAAGATATCTTTCATGACCGATATATTTATTTCCATTTTCCATTTTTAAATAAAGACAACGAACCAGGCACTACACCATGCTAACATTTCTGGATGACAGCCTACTTCACAACAGCCAATAAAGTGAGGAGACATCATAACTTATAACAGCCTAGCTACAGTGTGGGTACATGATATGTATATATATATATATATATATATATATATATATATATATATATATATATATATATATATGATAGTTTTCATAACCTTGTAATGCTTGGCAACAATAACCCACTAAAGACCTTCCTGTGATGAAACAAGAAGCATGAAGCATGCAACAATGGAAGTACTTCCCATGGCTTTAATGAGCGAGGGAGGAAATGAAACCCCTAAAACCATATGAACCAAAACTAAATCACTTCAAACCCCTGGCCAACGAAACATGCCTCACCAGAGCATTGAGTCAGTCCTCTGTATTCTGTGTAAAT
>NC_139666.1:9374268-9424268 GCF_951799395.1 Argentina silus | reverse complement strand
AGGGAAGTTACAATCCCGTTATGAGTGAGGTCCCCCAAAGTGCGAGGGTTGTCTGAAATGCAGATCCCCGCAACGCGACATTGGCAGATCCAAGCGGTCAAAATTAACCGTGATCGATGTGCGGTGAAAACCCTGAAGTGCTCAGACGATGAAGCAAGTTTTAGAAAGTTCCCCCTTCAACAGAGTGAATAATATGTGCGTGATCACAGACGATGTTCCTTCTTTTTTCTTGAGACGTCAGTCTATTTAGTCTCAAAACAAAGCAAATAGCATAGGCTTTCTTATTCTACTCTATAAAGTCAGTTACTGTAGGATACGCCGCGCGTATACCGATCCTCAGACCTGTTTCGGAGCTATCTCGCAGCAGGTAAAATTGGCCTATCGTTTTTGGCATGGGGCGTTTTCAGGATATCATATAACATAGGCCTACTTCCAGAGTCTTTTTTTTAAGGTGGACCGGCTACAGTAGAGGAGGGTTGAAATGGAGCGCGTACTCCCTCCAACTTGTCGCGTGTGTGAGACGGATTAGCCTATAAACACACCTCTCTCTTTTTGGACGTTATGTTTTTAATAGAAACAGTAAACATTTAGCCGTTTTTACAGCAAGACAGTCGGAAGCAAAAAAACTGAACGTTTATTTAAGAGGCATTCACGTCATTATACACATTATACACATTATACAGTTATTGGTCAAATAAAGAATGCAGACTTAATTTAATCATCAGAATATCATTACTGTGCTCACAAATTCTAATTATGAAATAATGCCCTGACATGATATGTGTGTATATATATATATATATATATATATATATATATATATATATATATATATATATATATATAGAGAGAGAGAGAGAGAGAGAGAGAGAGAGAGAGAGAGAGAGAGACAGATAGATAGATAGATAGATAGATAGATAGATAGATAGATAGAGATAGATAGATAGATAGATAGATAGATAGATAGATAGATAGATAGATAGATAGATAGATACAGTACAGTGAGTGCAGTGCATACATCTAGTGTAGTGAAATGTACTGCAATGATGTGTGTTTTACACAATCACAATGACTCTATGTGTTATTTCAGTGCCATATTAATTTCTGACCAGTCGGTCATTAAGTTTGTAATGAAGGCTGGTGCCTTTTTGCAAGTGCAAAAACAAAAGCCATGTGAGAAAGAGGTGTTGGTGAGAAAATGTTGGCCCCAATCGGAGTACTGGTAGTTCTGAAGAAGAAACATCCAGTCCATGTCGTTAGACTGGACCTAAAATGAATATGTAATTCTGACCCTGTTCACCCCACACCACACCTCATTGACGGCCAAAAAGCTATACAGCACTACCCAGAGAGACCGTTCACACACTTTCAGAATGTTCTTCCCTCCTCTGTAAACAACAATGTTTATCTAGAGAACCGCGTGACACTTCCTCATAGAAACAATCTGTCTGTCACCATGTTCCCATCTTCGCCCAAAGTATGCTAGTCTTTCCAAAAAGTTAACTCCCACTCTATTAGTGAAAGCAATTGCTCTCATCACCGACCAACTGATTTAGAGGTGCTTCAGATGTGTGTATGTATAGAGAATCTGCTGTGTATCAATGAGGATACATTTTACCCTCAGGCCATGTATATCACTTTCCCTAACAACTAAACAAATAGCAAGAGAGAAAAAAAAGAACATGAGAATCTGTGGACAAGCTTAACGACACAGTTTCACTGTCACCTGCTTTTCAGGACTGGCGTCCTCATTGGGCCTACCCGTACCTGCAGAGCAAAATTTAAAAAACCCACACATTTATGTAAGCTGTCATGACAGTACATCACAGGGGAAATGGGATGGGTGACGACAGTATTAACACAACCTTGATGAAGCTGGTTCAGTAAGAGCGAGGGAGGAGGAGTGTGTTTATGTGTACTGTACGATTGTCTCCAACACTTCCCCTATGTCAAACTCTTGTTGCCATAATCCTGCAGGCCAGCCCTAGTGTAGCAGAGGTGGTTTGGAACCACTTTCCTGTAAAAAGTAGTCTTTCCTGGTGGGCTAAGGTGGGTATTTGGCGAGCAGGAGTTGGGTTTGAGTCAGGTTGCACCAGGTCATCAGTGTGCTAGCTTTATCCCACTCGGGAAGTGTGACGGCAATGAAGGCTTCCACAGCCTTGCAACAAAATCAAAACCTGTTCAGAATCAAACAAAGCACTTTTCTGGGAGCTGTACTACTGGGAACATGGTCGTTGTTCCTGGCCGCAGAATTCAGGGGTGCGGTGGTGGAGTGCCCCATTGCAGCTGTTCCCATGGGCTTAATTCATTACGCCTGTTTGTTTATGCGGCTATGGTACATTCCTTTGTGACAGCCACCGGTGCAGGGCAATCGACGCCCTGCGCGGCTAGATGTATTTTTTCACACACACACACACACACACACACACACACACACACACACACACACACACACACGCACACATACACACACACACACACACACACACACACACACACGCACACATACACACACACACACACACACACACGCACACATACACACACGCACACACACACGCACATAAAGACACACACACACACACACACACACACACACACTCACACACACACACACACACACACACACACACACACACACACACACACACACACTTTATACAGGGGTTTTTTGTGGACATGATGTAGACAACCTCACATGGTTTTATTGCCAGTATTACTCCCACACCACTGCCATCTATAGCCACACCACAACATCACACTGTTTTCAATGGTTGTTGTTGTTTCTGTGGAACAGAGCTGAGAGTTTGTATATTGCAAAACTGAGATATCACTTTTTTGTACTTTTGAACATACATTAGAACAACAGTTCTTTGAAATGCATCCACTCCTACAACCTTTACACAGATGCAATACAACACACTTCACAAAGAAAATAAGTAAACAGACGATCAAAGGCACAAAAGACTACATAGCAAACCCATATAGAAGGATCACCCTATCCTTAGACAGGGGGAGGCCTGAGAGAACACATGAGGCAAACGCTGTGGGAAAGCAGTAAGCTTGTGAAGGCTGCAAATGCATTTATAACACCTCCAGTTGTGACTCAGTCACATTACAGACACTATAAAATGGCTTCTACCATTACCATTAGGTCATGTGATGTGTCCAAGGAGGGAGTGTCATGAATTCTTCTCTGCCCATTTGAGACTGCAGTGGTTGAGTGGTAAAGGGTGATGTTATTAGCTAACTATGGCAATTGCTTCTGTGTGTTCTGAGGGGAGGGGAGGGAGAGAGAAACCACAGTTTCTGTCAGGAAAGTGAGGACCATAATTGTTGCCCTATGTGTTTTTTTTTCTCCTTTGTCTTCAAGGCAAGTTTTCCTTTCCTCTGGACCAGAAATGGATTGTGGCATTAAAATAAGCCCCCTACCTCCTGACTGGGATCTGGACAACAGTAAGAATAGTTAATGGACTATTCTGGTTTAATAAAGATAAATGAAAGAAAGGCCAATTTATTCCTGCTGTATTTAATTATACACAAAAAGGCAACAGGCCTCTGTCAAATTAACATTTAATTATGAGGTAAGCAATGTTTAACGTGATATTTGTTAGTTTAAGATGATATGCATGAGGCCTATATGGTAAATGCAAATACATTTTCAACAAATGTATGGGGTACAATAGGCTAAAACCTATTTTTGTTGCCATGGTTGTCCAGTTGTTTTAATTATAAACAAAGCAGGCAAATTGCCTCCCCATTGGCACTGTTAAAGCCACTCTAAGCTGCAGAAAAGTGGAATAAAACCCATCATAAAACCAGGGGAAATTTGGCAGCATCACATTGCCAAATCCCTAAACTAGCCTCACAGGGATTAAGCCGTGAGACCTGAATGCTGCGTATTGTTGTTTTACTGCACTGTACATTATTCAATAATTACCTTGGTTCCTGTGTGTGTGTGTGTGTGTGTGTGTGTCTGTGTGTGCATTCTAATGCTGGCTAGGATGTGTGTGTGTGTGTGTGTGTGTGTGTGTGTGTGTGTGTGTGTGTGCCCGCGTGTGTGTGCCCGCGTGTGTGTGTATGCATTCTAATGCTGGCAAGGATGTGTGTGTGTGTGTGTGTGTGTGTGTGTGTGCGCGTGCGCGCGGAAATGCGTGTCTGTGTGTGTGCATACTCATGTATGTGTGTGTACATCGTAGGTTCTGTGTGTGTGCTTTGTATGGGTTTTGTCATGCATGTACAGTTCATCATTCATAGGCAGTACGGCTTGAATACTGACTGTATCAGTCAATAGTGTATGGACTGCAGAGAACTGATAGGCTAACAAAACAGCAAAGAGTAGTTTATATTGTACTGGTCTGGGTTGTTAAACATCTTCAATTCAGGCATTATATGGAAACTATATTAGAAAAGAAATGTCTCCTGGCTCCTGGACATTGTTTATTCTATATGCACAGCATAATTATTTCATGTATTTAGATGGGTCCCGACTTCTTCAGTAGCGGATCCTTGAAGTCGACTCCCCATCGTTTTCTTAACGTGTCTTGACACGCACTCACCAATGTTTTTTTTTTTGTCTTTGAAGATTTTTCGGTAAGAAAATAGGTGAGAAATGTGCTCATGCAGTCTGAACAATGGATGTAGGACTGAGGCTGACAGTAGGCCATGTTTACATTCATGGTTTCCTGGACTACAGGGGAAACAGCCGGCGAGTCACGCTCATAAACTGACAGATTGGAGGTGTTATGTAAATCCCAGTGAGTTACAGGTGTTAGAGTCAATGTGTACTGTATTCTGGAGGGGTGTAGAGGCCCACAGTGATGGAAGCCAAGCTCTTTTAAAAGTATCTAACCCTTTTTTAATTCAAGATGACCAGAAGGCAGAAGTGGTCTAGTTGAGTCTGGGCGCAATTGGGCTGCAATTGCAGAGGATTTTTGTTGCAGGGTTTTAGTCAGAATCAGGGTCTTAAGGGAAAAAAAAACATAATTTGGTTGTTCCATGTTGGCATGCTTGTTTTCAGCTGAATACTAATGTTTACCCTGTTTTTAGACTTTCCTTCCCATTCCTGTAAATCAGTGGCCCTACTTCTGGGTCAGTTTTGCTTGAAGACGCCAGATGGTCTCCGACAGACTAAAGAGAAAAAGCAGTTTCTGAGGGCGAGAAGGCACTGCTGATCTGCATAGTGGGGACCCCTGCTGGCATTATTGAGGTATCTCCAGATCTATCCTAAACCTATCCCTAATGTCATACACATGCAAGGCACACATATTAAAACATTAAATTCTCCCCAAAGAAGTGAATACTCTTCCTAGCCATCTCTCACTGTTCTCTTCAACGTTTTTTTTTTTTTGGGGGGGGGGGGGGCAAGTTGTGATCTGAGTGAGAGATGGTTTAGATAAATAGAGAATTCAGCATTTAGAAAAAATATTTTCGATGTGTGGAAACATTCATCACAACTTATGCTCAAAAAGTAGAACTGATAAAAAAACATTTACATGCACTTGAATCGAATATTCAGGCACTACATCGAACACTTTGGTGGCGTAAGATTTATGCGCCTAGACAGAAAGAAGCCACCTCTGACGTCATATTGTCGCGCCTCTTAAGCAAGAGGGCGATTTTTCGGTCAGATTTGAGGGTTTTCGGTGGGTAACAGCCATGGCGCTACGGGTGATCCGACTGGTTATCCCCTCCGGTACAGTGGTGTTTAAAGCAGGGACAACCGTGCAGACGGTAAGATTCTAAAAGCAGCTGTCAAAATTCTTTCTCGCGCAAACCAGGCGTAGATGAAGGACCTCAAGATCACATAAACCTCGGTACAAGGACATCATAACAACATGCTAATGTTATCAATGCTAGTTGTCATAGAGGGCAGTTTTGCGTGGCCGACAGTGCTTTGTGCTTTTTTAAAGTGAGCAGTAGGTGATTATTCTAAACAGCCATGCATTGTCACAACATATCACCTCTGCTGAAGTTGAACGTGTAATGGTGATCTCGCCTGCTAGCTATGAATGCTTAGCCTGTAGCTAGCCGAAGTGGCTGTCATTCATTGCTGACCATTTCTGCCAGCCTTCAATTAACAGTCTCGTCAAGTGCAACACACTGACATGCTCGATTCATAGGTGGCCCATTATGGTCACAACGATCATAAACACATGAAGATTCTAGTATATTTAAACTCCCGATTGTTAGCTGCATAGCCTTACTACTTTCAGACCTCCTTTGTTTACAGTGTCCAAGTTACCTAGCTAGGCCTACATGTTTAGCTAGTGATGTGACGTATCAATCGTTTTCTTTCAGGCTGGCATCCACACAGGCTCCGTGAGGAACCTGCAGTATGGCTGGTGGGCGTACGCTATGGGCGAGAGGACAACCCCAAGATTCAAGGAAACCAGCAAGATAATCTCCATCGATGGCAACCTGGCCTCGGGGAAGGGGGCGCTGGCCCAGAAGCTGGCTGACAAGCTGGGTAACTATAAAGTCTGTTATCGTCAGTCTTGTGAGGCCATGGATATTCATGGTGAATGCTAACTAGAATGCTTGGGATCACCCTTCATTGAAGTTGAGATATAAAACGACTGGAGTACAGTTAGGGTTAAGGTTAGGCTTTAGGGTTGGGTCGTCCCACGGATCCCACTTAACTACCTGGATTTCATGCGCCTCGGTTGCGTGTCGCGTGTCTCTGGCGAGGCAGACGGCCACAATTGCTCACTTGGTAGTAGTTGCGTATCAAGTTAGGATATAGTGGATGATGTTGATCAAAGTAATTCATTTGCATTCATACAGTATAGCACATTGTCTAAAACCTAAAGAGCATTGCATTGTGTACCAGAGTTGTTTCCCTTTGTTCCCCCAAGACAGTCTTCCCAAAGGGATTTTATTGATGAATTGTTCTGTGTGTGTGTTACAGGGATGCTGTACATGCCTGAGCCTGACACTAACTACATAGACAAGATGACAGGGGAGAAAGAGCCCCTGGACACTGCCTTCAATGGGAAATGCAGCCTGGAGAGGTTTTACATGGAGCCCAAGGCTGTGGACGGGAACTCCTACCGCCTGCAGGCCTGGATGTACCTCATGAGGCTGCTGCAATACTCGGACGCCCTTGAACATCTCCTCACCACCGGTACGGCTGCATAAAGGAACGCAGTCAGCTTGTACTGTATAAGAAGAGTGTGTTAGGGTGGGGGGTTGAATCTAAAACAAAAGTTGAATCTCATGTTGTTCTCATCATGTCTGTGTTCCAGGCCAAGGGGTGGTGATAGAGCGCTCCCCCTTCAGTGACATGGTGTTTGTGGAAGCCATGGCCAAGCAGGGCTACATCAGGAAGCAGTGTAAGTGTTGGAATCCATCGGCCACTATCTTGTTTAGAGATCTGATGGCATTATTGATTATGAATCAGCACTACTATAGTTTAACACCCACCTAAGAGAAGCAATGATAAGCCTAAATAAGACTGAGAGAAACGGTTGCAATGCTATCCTTATGTACACCATTCTAAACATGGATGGGCCAAATTGTTATATGGCTGAGATGAGGGGCATAGAATTAACTTTTTGGTTTACCAGCCAATCCACCAGCCACTTTTTTAAACCAACATTAAGGCAAAGATCACAAAAAAAAAAAAAAAAAACATTAGCATGACTCCTGACGCATTGAAAATGACTCCCTGCACAGAACGAACCTCCTGTAGTAAGTTTCACGCCTATCCCTGTGCCAAAATACCGCTAAATATTTTCCCATGCATGCTTTCTATTTCACGTGGTCGTGTGTAAGTTTCATTTTACTGTAAAGCTTTATTTTAGGTTGTAACAAGAATGCTCATAGTCTCTGGGGGTTTGTTTGAAAGTCAGGAGAAGCGTGAGTGAGATGCGCAGCAGTTACTGTCAGCTGGAGGAAGCAGGAGCAGCATGAGTGTTGTCACAAATGTTGAATCAACGGTGACCATAATTGTGTATTGCACCAGGTTTAAAAAAATAAATAATAATAATTATTGCCACATAGCATTTGAAAACGTTTTTGGCTACCTGCCAAAGTGGCTGGTAAGATTTACAGATTTACCCGCCAATGGCAAAATCTACCCGCATTTGGAGGGTGGTGGGAGTAATTTTTTTGTCCTGGCCTTAGGTTAATGAATCCATGTTTTCTTGAACGCAGGTGTGGAACACTACAATGAGATCAAAGGCATCAGCATCTGTGAGTTCCTCCCCCCACACCTCGTCATCTATGTGGATTCGCCAGCTGAGGAGGTGCAGAAGAAGCTGAAGCAGTCGGGCAAGGTGGGGAGACACGAAAAACTAATGATGGTTGCCTTCCAAACCCTGTCTCCAGAGTAGTCAGAGTAGTCTCCAGAGTAGTCAGAGTAGTCTCCAGAGTAGTCAGAGTAGTCTCCAGAGTAGTCTCCAGAGTAGTCTCCAGAGTAGTCAAACTGCATCGATGACGACTTCTCTGTCTGTCACTCCAACGAGGGGAGAACCTGCAGTGGTACTTCCTGTGAGGTTGAATGAGTCAGAGGCTACTATGTACCCTCTGGTGGTGATAATGAGCAATATATGCAGAAAAATGATTAGTTGGATGAATGCTGTCTTTCTCAATCAGAAACCTTTGAGAGTCCCCGTTTCATTTGTTTTACCAAGTCGTTTGACTATGATAAAGGTTGGGAGTCAGCAATAATGCCTCCAGAATACAGCCCACTGATTATATGTGTTTTTCTGGTCTGTAAAAGCATTAGAAACGGCTCCCTAAGTCTCTTAATCTAGTTCAGAATTCGAAAAAAGATGCTAATCCCCACCAGCCCCCCCCCCCCCCCCCCCCCCCCCCCAACACTGCTCTAAATTGGAACCTTTCCTCAGCCAAATGCCTCTGGGTAATGCGTCACAATTACAGAAATCTCCCGCACACACTGCCTCTGTAGGACCTCTCACTTGGCAGGCAGGCAGGCCTCTCACAAAGCCTTTTAGTTATTAGCATTATGCAATTGTGGCCTCAGCAATAATCCTCTCTTTAAAGATAATCATGGAGGCTGGGTGGAATTCAGTGTGAATCGAGTTGAATATGGAGTCACAACACACTGCCAGACGAAGTAGGCCTCAGGGGTAGAGCAAGTCCTTGGTGCTTAGAAGTTAGAACATTCACCATTTGATCTGCACCTACTTAGGATTGCTGTTTCTAACAAATTAATGCCTGAGTACATTTCACAGTGGTGTGGTTGGAATCTCTCTTTGGGAGTAACGTCAGTATACACTCACTAAGCACCTTATTAGGAACACTTGTACACCTTCTCATGGTGGAGTTCAAGTTTCAAGTTTATTGTTATGTCTCATACACAAGTGCAGGGAGTAAAGTTCTTAGGCTTGGTTCCATGACAATACATAAAATACAAATAAGCAGTAGGCAATGAAATAAGGTCAAGACAATAAGTGGCATGGTGGTGTAATGTGGTGGTGTAATGGTGTGGGGAATGTTTTCTTGGCACACTTTGGGCCCGTTAATACCAATCAATCATCGCTTGAATGCCACAGCCTATTGGAGTGTTGTTGTTGACCATGTGCATCCCTTCATGGCCACAATTTGCCCATCTTCTAATGTGTACTTCCAGTAGATAATGCACCATGTCACAAAGCAAAAGTCATCTCAAACTAGTTTCATGAACATGACAGTGAGTTCAGTGGCCTTCCCAGTCACCGGATCTGAATCCAATAAAACACCTTTGGGATTTGGTAGAACGGGAGATTCACAGCTTGAAAGTGCTCCTGAAAAATCTGCAGGAATTGTATGATGTCATCATAGACCAGAATCTCAATGCCACGAAGAATTGAGGCTGTTTTGAGAGCAAAGGGAGGCCCTACCCAGTATTAGTACAGTGTTCCTAATAAAGTGTTCGGTGAGTATATATCTCATCAGTGCCGACACATTGGTGCTTGTTTTGCTTTTAAACTGTCCGTTTGAAGATATACTCAGTGTTTTATTCTGCTTGTTAAACAACCGTTCTCTTCTATCGTATTGTTTATTTCCCAAATGCGTCCCTTTATGGTTTCTGGAATTGCTAATTTGTCAGGAGGATGGGTAGCTGAGGGGCATTGAGCCATATGTTGCACTTCTGAAGTCTTGAGCTTATTCTGGTCAATTGACGAATAAAGTGAAGCTAAATCCTGAATTACAATTCAAGTATGGCCTTTAGCTCAGATTTATAATGGCTTCTATTGAAGCGTTTTATATGGCATACACCCAATTAGTCACAAGTTAATTGCTTTTTCCTCTCGGAATTGGATATTCTGAGGTGTTGTTGAACATTTACAAAAGGTGGCTTTTAGTTGTTGACCGACTTCACTCACACTTCTAACGCACAAGGAATGCAAGTGTTCCACTTCAAACCTTCCTTGATGAGTTCAGTCAATTAAAAGCACTTAACAAGATAGAATACAACTTAATAAATGACATCTCTTCTCGAGTCATTAATTAATCTTTAACTAAAGTGTTTTTACTGTTTCTCTCTTATCTTTTCAGTCTTACCTGCAGAATGTATCCCTACCCTATTTGAAGAGCATTGAGGATGCCTACAAGAAGACCTTCCTCCCCAGAATCAGGTGAGTGGAACTGAAACATTGAGGTGATGTTTGATACCTTACAGGGGTCACCATAGTTGTCACCTTTACTCTTGACTGTTTACCTTGCTCTTTATTTTGTTGTTTTCTTGTAACTTTAACCATAATCATACAAAAAATGGTCTGAACAGGGTTTGAATGGTATGAACAGGGTTCGATCATGTTAATTTTCTACATTTCAGTGAGAGCGCAGAGCTGCTTGCTTACGACACAACCCAGGCACAAGATATTGAGAGGGTAAGAGAATATCGTGAATGACAAGACGCGTTGGAAAAGATGGCCTACAAGCTTTTAGATGTCCTTATTACCCAATGCAATGAATCTGGAATTCCCTGATTCCCATTGTTAACCATTTTACTCTGCATTATGCAAATTCTGTTGCCGATCTATAAGAATAATATAATAATATATGCCATTTAGCTGATGCTTTTATCCAAAGCGACTTACATTGTACTGAGTGCATACATTTCAGGATATATGGTCCCAGCAGGAATCAAACCCACAACCTAAATGTTGTTAGCGCCATGCTCTACCAACTGAGCCACAGAGGACCACGATCTAAACAGATCTTCTCCTTGACAGGTCATTGAGGACATTGAGGTCTTGAAGTTTGAGAAAGGACCGTGGACAGAGCAGGATGACGTCACCTACCACTACATGAGAATGATGTGAGTATATTTATGGAGAATTTATAGGCCTATGCTTCCTCCTAGGGGTATTATTCATTCTTCCACTCAGATTGCTCAGTGACCCAGTCGGCTTACACTGCATGTTAGGTGTACACCTATAATGACCTATCCTAGTCTATAATCATCTATAACGTTTATGAAGTTGCAATGATTCAATAATGACTCATTGTTAGGCCTAATAGATTTTTTTTTTTCTCCAAAAAAGTTAAACTCTAAACTCTGAACATGTCTAATTGGCAAAGGATACAAAATGATCCACTAATAGCAGCATGTTAGCAGCTAACAAGTGATTCATCAGTTCCCTATGCCTGGCCACCTGAAACAAAATGTTGACCTTCCCCTGCCATTCAAATCCCTGAGCATCTCCTGTTCAACTGTGGAGGCCTCATCATAAGCCTGGTGTTTTCCTGCCACTCTCTCTCCCCAGGGTCGAGGACAAGCAGAGGGTGTCAAGCTTGACCATCATACCCTACTTCCTTCCTGAAATCACCATCGGGGCCCACGAGAATGATGAAGGCTACTACGCCTATAAATCGGTACGGGGGGTGGGGGCGCTCTCTGCCAGACCTGGGTTCAAATAGTATTCAAATATTTTAAAATACTTAGTGGGCTTGATTGAGTTTGCCTAGCACAATGGAACCAATGGAATAGTCCCCATAGTGCAAACCCCGCCCACCTTACCCTATTTGAACTACTGTTTCACCCAGGTCTGCTCTGTACTTCTCGTATGTGGTGGTGTGATGTGGTGCTAGATCACTTGATATGAGCCGAATATGAGAGTGCAGGGTTATGAGGTACTGTATTATACTAGGATATCTCTTCCCCCTCCTTTCCACCCCCTTTTTCTATTAGTTTTCTTTCCCACCATAATGAATAGTTCTCTGCCTTATGGGTTTCTGTGGCCGTCCACAGCAATGGCTTCGCCTCCAGCATGATAAAGAACAATTTTCCTGCTGAAATATCGAATGAGAGAGAAGGAAAGAAGGAAAATGCCAGCCCGGATGTAGAATATTCTCAGAGTCATTGGTATCATCAGTCTTGCAGGAAAACATTTGCTTCTGACCTTTAGAGTTTATTGACTGGAGACTAGTTTTGTCTCCCTGCTGAAAAAAAGGGCTACGGAATGCGCAACAAGATTCTTTGAGCTGACATTTTGCTCTCGACGTGCCATATCGTGCTGGAGTGATTGGGAGGGGGAATCTGAAATGCTAAGGCCCTAGCTTGTCAACATTTCTCCTGGTGCCTTCTGTTGACAAAGTTCACTTTTGTCAGAGAGGAGGATAGAATTCTAGATTACAGTGTTGTGTAACAAGATAGAGAACAGATGGGCGAGATTTATTTTCCGTCTTCCCAATGTCTTACCAGCTTTAGTATCGGGCTGAGTTGAAGAAGCTGATGTCATCGTTAGCCATCACGATTCAAAATCAACAAGCCGGAACGGGCTATTTCCAACTTAACACCACTTCTCCAACCCTAAAGCTAAAGCTGTGATCAGCCTCTATGGCTAGGCCTAGTTGAGTGAAAGAGCCAGTGTGTTGACGCAGCTAGGCCCCGGTTAACAGTTCACTAGTTGTTTTTGTTTCCCCAGTCACAAGACTAATAGTAAGGCAGAGTGCATGTGACAGGGCAGCCCGACTGTCTATCACTCTGTCACTGATGTGGCTTCACATTAGCAGTAACTCATAACATGCTGTTTGCCAAGGCTCGGGGGTGATGGACTGCAATGTCGCCCCCAGCGACACAGGCACTTTGCTATACCATTAGTCTTGACTGTCATCCCAAAACCCAAGGATGGATGGGTCTTGAGCGGGCTACTTCTCCCAAGCTTAAGGGAATTGAAGGCATCGGCTCGGCTCCCTAAATCAGATCACTGTTAAACCTGCCCAAGTGTCCTTTGGAATCTTGACAGTGTTTCTTCTCTCTACCCAAGCGATTCCCATCGATTTTTCTTTTGAACTCAAGATAACTGAAAGCCATGCATTTCCTTTTGTGTTTTTTTTGTTTTTGTTTAGTTCTTGCTTGACAGCAACTTAGCAACGTCTCACAAAATGTCACTTGTGTTTGCGGCGTTAACAATGACACTGTCTAATGCCATTCACAACTCTGCTAAGATTGGCTAACTACATTTTCTGCAACACACGGTCAAAGCTACACTCACTGGGCACTTTATTAGGAACAATATACTAATACTGGATAGGGCCTCCCTTTGCTCTCAAAACAGCCTCAATTCTTCATGGCATTGATTCCACAAGATGTTGGAAACATTCCTTTGAGATTCTGGTCTATGATGGCATGATTGCATCAAGCAATTCCTGCAGATTTTTCAGGTGCACTTTCAATGGGTAAATTGTGGCCTTGAAGGGATGCACATGGTCAGCAACAATACTCAAATAGGCTGTGGCATTCAAGCGATGATTGATTGGTATTAATGGGCCCAAAGTGTGCCAAGAAAACATTCCCCACACCATTACACCACCTCCACCATGAGAAGGTGTACAGGTGTTCCTAATAAAGTGTTCGGTGAGTGTATATCCCAATGCATATGATGAACATGCATGTCATTTCTTCATCTCTTTAAACTGACTCATCATGATAATTTGATCTGTGTTTTCCCACAGATCCCAGGGAAGAAGTATGCTAAGGGTTTCAATGCAGACATAGGGGACAGGAACATCTGGCTGAAGTGAAGTGGAGTGTTCAGACTCTGGAGTACTGCTGTAAATGAATGGTTACCCACCCACCCCCTCATCACCTGCTCAATCCTCCCTATGGGCGGAGAAGTCTAAATAGTATGTGGTAATCCAGTCAGCAGGTTCTCTTCTCCGGTCCGTCTACTGTGTGTATCAAGGAGAAATTGTATGTTATAACAGAATATTTACCTATGTATTAAAAAATAAACCGAAAAACTTTTCAAAATGTCTGTGTCCTTTCACTTTTATGAAATGTATGCATCTATGAAATATATAAGAATGACCATGGGGCCACAGCAGGAGAGAGATTGCAGCATATCTATATTCACTAGTTATTTAAACTGGAAACATTCAAGCTTGCTTTCCCAGTTAGATGACTTGTATTATGACTTGTTTCCCCTACTACAACTCCCATATTGGTGTGTTCATGACAAGTCGGAAACTCAGAACCTCTGAGTTAAAATGTACGCAAGTTATTTGCGTATAGCTTCCTATTGGTTGATTCTGACACTCTCCAAGTGGGACACATGGGTATCGTCCTTCTACAACGAATTTTCAGTTTCCTAGTTCTGACATGTTATGAAGGTACCATTAGGCTCTCTGGTGGTCTAGATCACAACCTGTCAAGATTCCAAAACAGAACCCTCTGGTTATCACCTTTTTTATTTTCACAAGTTAAAGAGCCTTACCTGCCTGTTAATGTTCCAAGGATCCTCCTCCCTCCAACCTCTTCCTCTCTGCAGACGACAGGAAGTAACTATAACACTGTGACGGGATGTCGAGGCAGCCCACAATTAGCTGCAAGGGTGAGCAGAAGCAGCAGCCTTGCCAGGTGTCATCCCCAAGAGTGTTAATTGAATTTGTGGCATGAAGTTAACTCAAATAGTCCCTTATCACACGCACCTTAACAATCTGTGATCCCCATGGATGTGAAGCTCTTTCTGTGCATATGTAACACCTGACCTGTGAAATGCTTGTAGCTTCGTTTTTACCTGCCGTACTGAATACTATCTATGGAGCTTATCACACGGCCCATGGAAAAAAGGTTGGCAATTACCATTGTGTTGAAATCAGCAAGTCTCTTGACATTTATAATGTCACGGTCACAGTTGAAGTTGCTTATGAAGAGCAGTCTTTACAGCTACTCAAACAGTCTCACTTTCCAAAACTAGGCCTTATTTTCAAGCATTGGCAAAGGAGTTGAAAAGGGCAAATCGAGGGCAAAGAGTAGGCTTCAGTACATCATGTTCATACAAAACTGTAATTATTCAAAGTTATAGCCCTTCTTCTCAGTGTAGTTTATTATCAGGTGATCAGTCATTCCGATGCAAATGTATTTCATTAAAAGTCCAACTGAAGAAACTGAGCTCAGTTCATTTTAAAGTTTAGCTTGATTGTTCAACTATTGATTGTTCTGCTATCTTTGTACCCAGCAGCTTGCCTGTGAGCTAAACAACGCAATGACCAGATCTCTCTAAATAGGGTTGGCTACTCCAGAGCAGTCTGTGATTAATTTCTGCTCCTTTTGTCAGCTGCTGGAGAGAGTCTCATAGCTCTAATCATGTCTTGATTGCCAGGGCTGATACAGTACACAGCAGGCTCAATGGCTGAGTGCAGTGCATGGGAGACCAGGGGAATTCTCCAATTACACACACATCCTGCTTGTTGATCCCTATGACGATAGAAGAACTCTCCTCACTCCATCTTGAATCTCATTTGATACATTAAAATTATTCTACTGTTATAATCATGAACAAAACTACTTTGTCATGTATATTTTGGTTTTCTGTTTATTTTCTACCCTGTATGTTTTATTCATGGGTCTTTTCTTTGTACATACAGTGATGTATTTGTCTGCCATGTGGAATCAATAGAGCAAAGTAAACACTGTTTATGGGTCATTTCAATGCTTCCATGATCCTCAAATTTAATTGTGTCATTTTGTTCTGTAATTTTGTTTGGATGTGTGAAACACAGGATCTCATGTTTTTTGTTGTTGTTGTTTTGTTGTCGTTTACTCTTCCCCACGTTCCTTTCCTGTATCAAGTGACCTCTTCAGAAATGTTCAGACAAGAAATCATTAGCTAGAGTTAGACGCTGTAGTGAATTTCAACTGAAGAAAAAGATACTCCTTTTCAAAAGGGGGCACTATTGCACCATTTCAATTCAACGCTGAGCAGTAATATACAATATTTCTCTGTGTTTAAATATGTTTTTTCTTTGGTGTGCATGCCGTGGTTTGTGATTTTGGTCTGTGCATTTCTCTGTGGTGCATTTGATGGTAAGAAGCTTCTATTTTGACATGAGCGTTTTAAAAGTGTACATTTTTAATGCCTCAGGACTCAGGAGAGTCTCTCATTCTGCAGTTGTTGTTATAGGTTGCCTAAGCGTCTGATCCTGGAGAATATTGATGATGCTGAGATATGTCTGTAGCAAGATAAAAGCAGCAGACACATATGGGATACCAGAGAAACACGTTTGTCATCATAACATGTTGAAACAATGTCATTTATTCAAATCGAATACAACAGACTACACGTTTGTTTGATGAACATCTGTCCAAACCACTTTACTGAATGTTGCCATCCATCAATGTTATTTCGACACTCATGGTAGTTAATCTAATCTGATGTCATTTGTTATAGTCAAGTGCATTAAGGATGAATACACATGATACCATTCATCTGAGACACACCAACAGCCAAATCATCTAAAACACCTTAATGGGTTTCTATTTGTGTATAAGTCACTTATGATGCATTCACAAGCTTTGCATCACAACACAGGTTTGTTTTTTGACCAAAAATGTCTCCCATCCATAACGACAGTATTGTCACATCACACAGCTCGAGGAGGAACATGAACCACAGTGACAGTTCATGTTAATTCTGGATTCAAGTCAAGCTTGTTTGCCCCCTTTGAGGCCCCTTTATTCCTTCTGTTCCAAGTTGGATCCAAAACATGTGTCGACCCTCTAAGGTGTGTGGGAAGGCACAGAGTGTCATCCATTACAGGTTGCATGCTGGGAAGGCGGAGGACTGGGGTATGATGGAGGCCACCAGCGGTTGGAGGACATAATGAGAAGATCAAAGAGTGTGACACAGCGGTGTGTGGGAGGGTGTCTGAGGAACAGCGCTATTTAAATGTGAAATGGATCAGCAGCTGCCAGCGCAGGGCATGGGGGGAGTAGGGGAGAGGAGGGGAGGGAGGGGGCGGGGGGCACGGGAGGTCTCGTGACAAGTCAATCAGTAACACTCCATATTCCACATGACAAGGCCCCTCCCTCCTCCTTGACAGCCACTTACTCCTGCCTGCACAGGGTCCTTAAGTCCTCGTTAATCACAGAGTTGGAGAGAAAGTTTGCTACACACACACACGCACCCACGCGCATCGCATGCACGCATGCACGCACCGCACGCACCGCGCGCACGCACGCACACACGCACGCACAAATACTACATTGGAACACAGCAAAATAAATATAGTTTACATAGCTGTTTCTTTGAAATATGTGTGCAACATACCCACAAATGAGGCAAAGTAGACAAAGTTATTAGAAGTTATTGACGAATACCCTGTAGAAACATTACAATGTTATTGTAAATTACAATATTTCAGTAGTTTCTCACATCATTTCATCACTATGTAAAGATTATGTCCCCAGGGGTATGCGAATGTTCATGTTAAATCGTGCTTGAAAATGTAATGTACCCAAAGGCTTCTCATTTAATCAATCAAACGTGCAGCCTTCCTCCTTTTGTTTGGATTCGTGTGTTTTTTCTTAGATTTTAATTGTATCAATCGAGAGGTGGCATGACAGTTTCAACGGCAATCTGTTCAGGTGAAAAGAACACCCACTTAGAACTTGTGAGAACACCCAAATAGAACATCACAGGATCACAACAAACAATGATTCCGAGATGATCTCTTGATTGTTTTCCACAGTAAACCCTATTTCGTACAGGAAGATTGGTGAACAGTCCTCAGGCTCCATCTCCTCTTGCCTTCCTGCCTCCATCACAACAGCAGATAACAGAAATCCTGACACACTGAGCCTGCAGGATATGATTTCACAGAGACACGGGGTGTCATGAGCATCTCTGTCCTTGTGACACAATTCCTGTTTCATTGGATAAGGCTTTTGGGCCAACTTTCTTTTGGATAGGTTGATACAGTATAAATGACAAGGATTATGAA
This sequence comes from Argentina silus, assembly GCF_951799395.1. NCBI lineage: Eukaryota > Metazoa > Chordata > Actinopteri > Argentiniformes > Argentinidae > Argentina > Argentina silus. The sequence continues at coordinate 9,406,088 of NC_139666.1, read as the reverse complement.
GCTAGATTCCTTATCATATGAAAAGATCTTCCACTCCATTGTATTTCTGACAATATGAACATATTTTCCCCTCAGTTCATTTCCTGACAATATATGAATGGATTATCTACTCAATTTAATGGTGCACATGTCTGTTTTTCTCGCTGCGCTTATATCTTATTGTAGAGGAAAACATCATTCTGTACAAGCCTTGGAATGCCTTGCTCATTTTCTCTAACACACACACACACACACATACACACACACTCGCACACACGCACACACGCACACACGCACACACGCACACACACGCACACACGCACACACACACACTGTGTATGTTTCATTGCCAACTTAAGCAGAAACAGATCCCATTCACCAAAAAAGCCAAATTGTGGCCACTGTAAAAATGTGTACGGAAGATGCACACAGACACACACTCTCTCTCAGCAAGTGACAAGCAATTTTTCCACTTGATGAAAATCTAAATCTTCAGTCATATCCCCCCAGAACCAGCTGGACAGTAATCTCTGCTGAAAGCCACATTTGGAAAAGGGAAGTGCTCTCAAAAACATATTAGAGTGAGGCGTGCATGTAAGTCTTCCAAGGCCATCTTTTTGGAAGGCAATCATGTCCAACACCATGTCATTTTCCACTTAATGTTAAATATTGTTATTCTAACCACTTGTCTGTCATCTTCTCCCAGATACATACCTTTATTATCGCCGTTGAAAATGGCCTAAAAAAATAAATGTCAGTGTTTACCTCAGCAAAGAGTCTGGGTATGGGGACCTGCATATTGTAGTAGAAGACAGAGTGAGAGATGCCTAAATAAAGATGAATGCATACAGAGCATGATATCCTCAGGTTGGAAAACCATGGGTGACAATTTCATTCCTAGAACTTGATGTTTTATTTATGACATTGGAGGTTGGACCCAAAACTCATGTGGAAACAGAATCTAGATATTAATGCATACCCAGACACTTACTTTAATCACAGATTGTTAATGCTGTACATGTTTTATTTATTTCACCCTGCAACAGTGTAGTAGACTGTAAGCTATGTAGCCCTTTATTTCAGCCATTCCAAGTGAATACATTCCCTCTATTCATTTGCCATCGTATTTAATATTAACCAATGGAGCATCTATACCCAGTGTGCAAAGTATTAAGTAGTTAAGGGAGAATGAAAGGCAGTTGGATTTGAGGGGGTGAACATGTTTCTCTACTAAAACACGTTAATCGTCCCAATGCTGGGTCGTTAACTAAACATCTCGATCTGCCAAGCAGGGTGTAAAAAGTGTTTACAAAACATTAACATCCAAAACAGCTTTTCAGATAACACAACTAACACACCATCCATTTCCTTGAGGGACATGATCAGTTCCCAGCTACCCAGCAGTCAGAGTGTTCCCCCACATCACTTTTCAACACCTGGGCCACTTGGCATTGCTTGATTCATGACTCATCACCACAGAGGGAACCAAGCTAATTCTTAGCCAATTGCACGAAGGCAGCGCCTGCCAGTGTTAACATTCTCCATTATTGATATGCCCAGTGGATGCCCCCTGCCCAGGGATGCTTACATAACTTAAGACTTTTAACTCCTCCATTTATAGAGTGGGATATAAACTGAGCCAATGCAGATTAAAGCTCGCCCAAGGGTGTGAAATCAGGCATCGCCTCAAACATGATTTGAACCCCCTCCTAGCCATAATCTTAAATCCCAAACTCCTACTGCCCCAAGAAATACATATTTTTTTACTTTCAAAAATACACATTGATATTTTGAGAATGAAAAAAAGGGCACAGCCTGCCTGGTTTTGCTGGATAAGCTGTTGGAGAAGCAAAGCTTTAAATAGAAGTTTTATTCAAATTTTCATATGTAACACATATTGAGGAAAATGAGGAAGGAGGGGAAATGACTTTAGGGAATCTCTTGAAATCCAGTTAATTTGCTCCCTGGCCAAAATTAAGCCTGCAGCTTTCATAAATTACCATTTCATTAAGATTCAGAAGAAAAACAGATTTAAATATTCATGTATTCTCAGGCACTCTGGCCCCTTCTCTGATTAGATTTTAATTACATGACTTTGTCTTAAACAAATGAGGGGCGGCAGCATAAAGGCCTATTTGTCTTAGCTGATAATGAGAGCACCTGAAAGGTAGCTCCCGCTTTGCTGAAAGGAGTGTGTCGTTCCTGAGCAAGAACAAAAGATTCTCCCCCACATCCCGCCCCCTTGGCCCCTCCTGGCTTCTCTTGTTTATTTGGGTGAGTGAGAAAAGGAATGAAACGAAATATTGGCACTCCATAACGGAAACCCAGTGGACACGATTTTACACTTAGTCACTGGTTGTCGTAGCCTCTCCTCCCTCTCGAGTGAATGTCTCCTCACCTCTTACCCGCCCCCGTCCCCCTCCCCAACCCACCCCTCCAAATGTCCCTGTTTTTTTAATGTCATTACTTTTCACAACTCCTCAGAATTATTCAACGGCTCAGCTGAGAGAAACGGGGCCAGGTCAAGGTCAATTATTTTTCTCCTGTAGTGTATGTGTGTGTGTGTGTGTGTGTGTGTGTGTGTGTGTGTGTGTGTGTGTGTGTGTGTGTGTGTGTGTGTGTGTCTGTGTGTGTGTGTGTGTGTGTGTGTGTGTGTGTGTGTCTGCGTGAGTGTGTGTGTGTGTGGAGGAGGCTTCCCTCAGTCAACTATCATTCTTATTCAGTAGGATGGGGAAACTTTGCTTTGCCACTCCTGCCACCAGCTATACTGCATGCGTAAATAGTGTTACGAAGCCCAGGAACACCTCTCCTGGCCTGATACGTTGTGACACTCTCACTTTCAGTGGAGTGTCACTATGAAAACAAATACAAAGCGAGGGAAAGTGATGTTTCCCCCCAAACTATGAGGCAGCTTCCATCTGCCATGTTCTGCAATGCCAGCAACAGCCCTCAGAATACCATTCCAGAGATTGGGGAGAGCAGCCCCTACGGTTGGTATTATAGGAATTTGAATTGGCTCCTACCGCTAGTCACTTGTACAAATGTATCCATGTTCATGGAGTGAAGTAAATCTCCAGTGCATTCAACATGGTTAGATAGCTTAACAAACAGTACATCTAAATAAGTTCTCTCTGGGCGAATTGAAAATAAATAGTAGTGGTTTCCCTCTATCTTTCTGAAATTGCCCTTGTCAACCTTTTGATACAGTTTTTTTGTATTCTATGGCTGGGAAGGTTATGCTCTAAAAACCCATCTTTCTCACCCACCTATCTCAGTGCTATCAGAAGGGTTCATTGAAGATCTCGTTTCTCCAGTCATGCTCCCTCCCTCCTGATGCGCGGGACATCACACACACACCATATCCCTGTATCTATATGCCTGTAGGGAAGGACAGTGTAATGATCCCTGATAATGATCTCTGTAAAATCAGGAAGCCGTTTTTGCCCATGTAAGCAGCATGAGGTCCCTTATGGCCCCTCTTGGAGCTGGAGGACTGACTGCCACACTAATTAATTTTGGCTAATGGCCCTAGACCTCTCTCTCTCTTTCTCTCTCTCTCTCTCTCTTTTTTTCTCTCTCTCTCTCTCTCTCTCTCTCTCTCTCTCTCTCTCTCTCTCTCTCTCTCTCTCTCTCTCTCTCTCTCTCTCTCTCTCTCTCTCTCTCTCTCTCTCTCTCTCTCTATCTATCCCTCTCTCTCTCTCCATCTTTCTCCCCCCCCCTCTCTCTCTCTCTTTCTCTCTCCACCCCCCCCCCTATCTCTCTTCCTCCTTCTTTTACCTCCTCTCCACCAATTAAGGCCCTGTGAGGAATGGTAATGAGGCAAGCTGTTTGAAGTGTGGATCTCAGACATGGCCTGGGCCCTCAGGTCTCTATTACATGACTCATAAAGGCTGCAGACTCAATACTTTTTTGTTCTATTTTTTTTGTTTGTTCTTTTACCCTTTACTACCTTTTTCATCTTCATTGATTACTATTACACTTGCTGAATGTGCTTAAATATTGGGAAATGTTGTAGAGTTAGAGTAGACACCTCCGTGTGTTGATTTTTTACCTGTATTTCCCTGACCTGATTATCTCCCGTGGTTCAGGTTCAGAGTTTCATGACTGCTGGCACCTAGTGGTGGGGAGTGGAATTACAACACTCCCTTTCGCCCTGAGGCAGAGAGTCCAGTTTGGCCTCGTCAGCTAGCCTCCCATTTACACCTCAAGGCTAACAGCTTATACTGGCAACACCTGCAATGAAATCCACTGTTTTTGCTTCTGTGGACATTCCAATGTCATTGGAAGAATATATGCTATCAGCACATGCTTAGTAATGAATCCAGCATCTACAGTAGCCTATTAAACCCATGACAAACACTGTTAATCTGAGATAGAGAATTATAACAAAGGTGTAGGTACAGTACCAGTCAATAGTTTGGACACACCTTCTCATTCAATGGTTTTTCTTTATTTTTTATTATTTTCTACATTGTAGATTAATATTGAAGACATCAAAACTATGAAGGAACACATATGGAATTATGTAGTAAACAAAAAAGTGTTAAACAAACCAGAATATGTTTTATATTTTAGATTCTTCAAAGTAGCCACCTTTTGCTTTGATGACAGCTTTGCACACTCTTGGCAAGGTGTGTCCAAACTTTTGACTGGTACTGTATATTATCTAGCAAACAACAGCGACACAAAATTGCATCATTAATACAATTTCAAATACTTTACTGGCTCCCTTCTCTAATGGCTCCCTTCTCTGCATCTCAAAAGTGAAGGCTGAAATTGGGCCCTGTCGTGGAAAGAACCGTAGCAGATAAATGACGATAAATTAACTCTTTCTTCTGATAATTGTGCCGTTGGGGGATTTGTGGGCTCTGCATAATTGCTCCCCTCAGACCCACTGATTAAGGCTGGATCAGAGCCTGAGTCAGCATATATTGTAGACCCCAAAGGGCTGAGAGAGCCATGGTTAGCCATACTCATCATTGTTTTCATATTCCACAAGTAAATCTCATTTTCATGTTTTACTGGGATTGGCTCTAATTATTAAATCTCATTACATATTGGAAAACAGTGGGGGTCCAGATGTAAATTGATTGTTTGCTCCGACCTTGTATTGATCAGGAAACTAGCTAGTTGGTATTTGGGAATAATCTCTGATGTGTTTATTTACAGTACATACAAAGTATGTTTTAATGGGAACTGAAATCAATCACTGAATGCAAATTTACATTTCACACCCGCCTGTATAGTATATGAAACACCCACACCCATTCTAAAAGTGCTATTCAATTGAGAGACAGTACTCTTCTCTTTTGTGTCTAGTTATGCAACACATCTGAAATGCTCAGATAACTATTACAACTTAGGCTTATTATAAGAATCATTGTGTTTGAATGTTCTATGATGATTTCTAAAGCTATGATTGCCGAGTCTGCAATGTGAGGGGTCACAGTGCATCTTTTCAAATGGGGTTGAGGCACAAGGCCGAGATTAGAATAAAATGAGAGTGAAGTGCTTCCAACAGAATGAGATCCATTGTAATGTAATGAAAGCATGTTGAACCAGTATTGGTCTCGGAGCCTTGAGTTCAATGCCGTAATGAAGACATCCAATGACATTGCGAATATATATCTTCTTATTGCCTTTGAAGGTGGGCCAGGTAAATAGCTGTAATTTCAGAATAATTTCCACCCCAATATGTTTTATTATATTGATACTGCAAAATCAGCAGTTCCTGGTGAATTGCCTCTCACAAAAGATTCTCTCTCTCTCTCTCTCTCTCGCTCTCTTTCATTATCTCTCCCTCTCTCTCTCTCTTTCTCTCCCTCTCTCTCTCTCTCTCTCTCTCTTTCATTCTCTCTCTCTCTCTCTTTTCATTCTCTCTCTCTCTCTCTCTCTCATTCTCTCTTTCTTAATGAATAGACACTCTGCTCAATGGTGCATCCTCGATGTATCTGAAGGTTTTATTATTTTGGCAGGGACTCAAAAGAAGATGGATGCATGATTGTCGCTGTGAGGGCTCACCTCTAAAGCAACTAACAAAGGATGTTTATCATATGAGTTTTATTACTGCCAGCTACTGTAGCGTGATGGTACTGCTTAATTGTGTGGCTCATTCAGTGGTCTCAGTGAGTGGGTGGCAGATGTATCAACCTTGCAAGTTGAAATACAGCATTCATAATAGGCAACCTCCTGCTGGAAGTGAGGTAAAGTACTGTCGGGTTCCCTATTAAAACAAATATTCTAAGTGGTGAGAAGATGCTCTGTTCTGCTTTCAAATGAATGTGCCTTATTAATTAGCTGTCTTAAAAGGTATGTTGTGGAGATATTTTTGCAAATAATTGACCTCGAATTTTGGCTCAAATTGAAATCGTTTTTTTTCTAAATGCATAAGACTTTGAGTACTAAACTTTCCTGAATTCCTACAATATTTCTTGGGGCATGGATATTTTTTTTAATTCGGTTCAATTTCAGGGACTCTTATGTTAATCTAGAGGCAAACAGTTATGGAGTGCACCTTTAAAAGTTTAAAGCTTGCAGTTGGTACCACTGGCGTGCCCTAACTGGCGTTTCAGAGTCACATTGCCACTACATCTCTCTGATTGAATCCTCACTTGTGTATCTGGTGTGTCTTCTTGTCTGTGTTGACACACAGACCGGTCGTTGATCCCTCCTCTGGCAGAGAGCTCATCTCATCTCCATGTCTATAAATACCCCCACTACCTGAGCAGGGGTGATGTGCCCCCCCCCCCCCCCCCCCCCCGCCCCTCCCTCCTCCTGTGAGGACAGATGTCACATCGTCAGGAGGGGAGAGTACATTCTCCAAAAAGTGACCCCTCAAAGTAAGTATCTCTCTCATCTTGCTTGCCAACCACCTCGAAAACTGGCAGGCACCGTTCTGAGCAATGCAAACACTGAAAAGTCTTGACTGAAAAGTATTTTGGATGATTATTCAAAGGACAGATAAAGGACAGATCCGGGTACCATCTGAGCATATGCTTTCATACGTCTCCTGTATTCACAGACTGTGCATCAATAAGGCATACAAATACATTTTATAAAAAATGTAGTACTGTAGTAATACATTATGGAGACACGTGACACTATAAGGGCTATTACCTCTCTGAAGAGTAAGGATTAGGCTGTTTTAGAGAAGCAAACCAGTGTTGAGTGTAGCCTATGTTGTTTGAAGTACAGTAGCCCAACAAAGCTACTGTATTGTAGGAGTCAAAACTGAGTGTGCTAGAAAACCCTGTTAGTACATATGTCAGATTTAGAGTTTGGTGCTCAATCAAATTCCCTTTCTTTTTTTTTGTTTTTGACAACTCTAAAGATCTAATTTTAAGCATCGTTTTTTTTTTTATATTGAATGCATATATAATTTTCTCTGACAAAAAATGTGCTCTTTGATAAGACCTGTATATGTGCCTTTGAGAGTTGGATATCTGCCGCCAGTGATATCATATTCTCTATATTTTAGAGAGTTAGTCTTTGGCTCCTTGTGACATTCTTCAGCTCTTGATTAATTAATACTCGTAGCACAACCGAGGCATATGAATCTGCTTGGGCAGCCTTTCCTGCTTCAACTTCCTTTTGATGTGCAGTTAAAGTCCTAACAATTCTGGTCCCCCCCACTTGCTTTGTGAATCTTTCTACTGCACCTCATTTCAAAGTCTAATTGCATTTCTATTATTCATAATGATCTGGTTACACTACATTCATTTTAGATTACTAATTATAATGTTTCAATACACACTGGTTTTCATGGGTGGTACAGCCGGGAATGCTTTGCTCTTCACTTTGTAGATATGAGTCCTATATACTGTACAGCTCATATATCCATATCATGTTAAGTATGAGCTTAATAATGTTTTTGAAACTCCTTAAACTAAAAGAGCAACATATTGTCACATTAAGGAGGTGAGTATCAAGATAGCCTTAGAACCAGGATGCATGCACACAGCTACCAGGGCAGATAAAGCAATGTCAATTTTCAAACAAACGCTTTGGACAAAAAGGTACAGCTTGAACTCAGTGTACGTGCTTTGCTCACACAGAGAAGTTATTACAAATTCAATGATGCTTTGCTGTTGGGGAAATGTTATCTTAAATGCTCACTGTTGGAACTTGACTTTGATATGACAATCCACTGCACACCATGTCACCACATAGAACCACAAAGCACAAATCAAACAACGACGCTAAGGCTTTTATCACAAAGGAGAAAACTTAAATGCATTTTCTCTCTTTTCCACCCTCCCGATCCTGTTCGCTCTTAAACAGAGGGGAGCCTTTGGAGTTTTATGGAATGCTAAAATGAACTTTAAGAAAGCAATTTGTCTTTGGCAACAAGAGTTATTGCGTGTGTGTCACCAAATTCCAAGGGAGATTCAAAATACTCACTCTGAAGTCATAAGTGAGGACTGGGGATAGGGATGGGGGATGGAAAAGGATGAGCTTACACCAATCTGCAGAGTTTCTGTAAATCCCAACACAAAGATGACTACACTCGTACTGGGACTTCAGTACTGGGACTTCAGTACTGGGGCTTCTTATCATAATGAAATGTCTTGACTCCACTTAGACGATACACAGAACTCTTGAAAACTCTAATAATAATCCAGCCGAGCTGCCTCTCTCTAGGCTCCTAGAGCCCCTGTACCCTCCCTGTTCACTTTTATTACAGGTGTCTTGCCCACATATTTTCAAAGTGAGGAGCTTGAAATGAGCGGCAAGCCAGAGAAGCGATCTGACAGCAGGTGTCCGACGGCCACGTCTGTAAGACCACACTGTGAATTATTACTGTGATTCTCTTTTCCCAGAGAGAAGGGAAGATCAATGGAGACGAATGGCAGTGCTATAACTCTTGCCTGAGACCTGATGGACCAAATTGGCCTTATTGTGTCTTTCCATGGCTGTCTCGGAGCAGAGAGAGGGCTGCCGTGGGCTGGGCCGTGGTGACGTACATCAGACTGCAAACACCCTCCTTGTATGAGACACTTGTCAAGTGGGCAGGGGAAATATCTGGCAACATTGCAGTAACACTTGATAACATCCTTCATTAGAAAGCCAATGTAAATGTTTAAGTTGATAAAATAATACTGTTTTACAGTGCGTTCTAATGCTGGGATACTCATTTTTTCAAGTACTGTATATGCTACTTATACTGTATAGTTTAAAAGAGGCATATTGTTGAAAGTTGAAGCTGAACTCAGACTGACCTTGGTTTCCGTCTTTGAGTAGAGTAGTTCTGGAGAGAATTATCAAAAGTTTATAGATTCACTTTATTGATTATTTGCAAGCTGTGTTCCAGCCATTATGGAGTTGAGTTTCCAATTTTCAAATGGCAGAAAGAGATCATTCCCTTTGAATCACATCAGAGTGAAATGACTTCAGGATAGTGACATACTGTGAAGTATTAAGCAGTTCTGAGAATCCTCACAGCTCAACAACAAAATCTTCTCTGCTGAGGCAGACATGCTTGATAAGTTCCCAGCAGTGTTTTGATTTTTAGCTCATTGCAGTTATCGACAGACCCACCCTACTATACAGTACACTGTGTGTTTGATATGGAAGACCAGTCACGGCTCAAGGCACAAAAAATACTCCTTCTGAACCTGAGCAGCACTTTTCACATATGAATGCATTCATATATGTCATTTTTTTTTCAAAACTTAGAAATAGTACATGTTCGACTTGGAATGACTTTTATTTGCTTTTAGTTGGATTTACCTTGTGGAAATAAATAAAACATTGGAGCTTCAAAATAATGCGACGGCATGAATATTTCACCAGTGAAGAAAACATTCTCTCTATGCAACGGAGGGAACGTTAAGAGTAAATTCTTCCCACTTGAAAAAACAGTTATCCCAGAGTGCAGAAAGAACAGAGTAAAGTTTTTATTTATTTCTATCTCCAGCTGAGACTAGCTGGGTTCTTTCCGCTGTTTCTCAACGCCAGTAGTCTCCTGTCACTTAAGGAAGAGAGGATGGTGGGACCCAGAAGTCTGTTTGTTAAAAGCACCTATTACTCTTTACAGTATGCAATACACTTACAATGAAATCCATTAGTATGGCTTCTTGCAAAGAGAGAAACAAACAAAACAGATAAAACATAACTTTTAGAATCAAGGTTGGCTATTTGAAGATAGTTTGCTGGTCTTATATTGTTACAGTTATTCAAGAGTACATTTGTGTCACACCTTTTGCCTTCTTCTGGAGTGAGAGAGGCAAGAGAGAACTGCATTATCTTCAGGAATGTTAAGCAGAGATGAAAGTGTTCTGAGTGTCTTACCCTTCGCTTAATGTGTTATCTAAAAAGAAAAAACTGCTCTCAAGTGGGTACATAATTACATCGCTGTTTGTGTGTGTGTGCGCGCGTGTGTCTTGAGATTGCTTGCACATTGAGTTATTCATACCTGCGTCATTGGTGGTTATCAAAGCTGAATTGCTCTTCAACAAACCTGCTGTTCGAACCCAAACACCTCTCATCCTATTTGTATTTTTCTCCTTTTTTTTTTTAAAACTCAGCAATCATGAAGACAAAGAAAGGAAAGTTCTGCAGTCTCAACATTAATAAGAGGCAACAGAGAGGAAAGGAGCAACAGGGGTTGGGGAAGAGAAATGAGATGAGATTCTGAGCTCCAGGGGCTTATTCCCAGTTGCTATTTCAACCACAATAACAATTAATTGACAAAGAAATTATTTTCTTGGTGCTCTCATTTTTGCTTAGCATCATCCTGGCAGAAAAGGCACAAACAGTATCAAATGATTGCAGCTGTCACTTCACTGAGCCAGGGCAGTTATCGTTGCTGTCAGTTCATAATAGACTTTAATATTTTTCCTTACAAAGGCAATTTAAACAGCATCATTACAACGTTTTGAGAAATAGTTCCTACAAATAGGGTTCTAGCCTTGACCAAATCACAACACTATAACCCTGCTCAAACAGTATTTCCAAGCTTCAGGACCCTCAGCCTTGAACATCAGCCTTCATTGAATGCAATCAACCCGAAACAAGGAAACCAAGTCACTAATCTTCATTCCACACATATAATAGACACAAACCCATATAAAAGACTCAATTTAAAGTATTTTATTGGTTAGTATTAAGGCACGTGTCTAATTTCCTGAGCCTAAGAATGAGGAATGATTTTGTGACTAACCTTGTGGCTGTAAGCAGCAATATGCTGTACTTGTAATTGACTTATTTCAATCGACATAATGTTTGTGAGAAAAAGCAATATGATTGCCCAGGTCTAGAACAGACATGTGGGATGTACAACTAACCTCATTAGACTAGGTCTTCCAGCAGCTATCCTTCTCTACATCTCATTGGGTTAGGAACAACTGTAATTAAACATTTAGAACCAAGGATACATGCTTTCCCCAGTTTGTCGTCAGAGCACAAGTGGGTTTGTCATCAGGGCACATTGGCGATGAAGTTACGCTTAAGAAAAGTTTTCTTCTACATTATCTGTTTGATGTTGTCATTCATGCAATAGAGAACAGAGGACAAATTCTAACTGGGTGACAATTTATTTTTTAGTTTCTTCATCACAGAATGTCTGGCTTCAATACAGTCCTTTTGTGTATTTCTTATTTTAACTTCAATACAGTTGTTTTCGTAAGCTTGGAGTAGAATTCTGCAGACCCATCAATTCAGTTTTGTGACTTTCATCATAGGCGAAGATTCCATCATAGGCGAAGATTCCATCATAGACAAAGATTCCATTACTGAGTACGAATGTCTTTGTCCCAGGATAACTCATATTTCCTCCAAGTATGTGACTATGGGGATGGTCTACTACGGATCTCTTAGATGCACAAGAGATCCTTTCTTCTGACAGTGCCACACAGGAAGACACATGGCAAAAATAGCTACCTAGCAAAGCCGATATGTTTGCTTTTAACGTAGGCCTATTCCTATATTCCTACTTTACATGGGGATGGCGTGATATGCCACATCAAGTCCTGTAATATAGCGTGGGGGGAGGGGGGGGGTGGGGGGATGGGCGTGCGGAGAGATACAGAAACTTTATCATCTGGGAGATGCTTCTTATGTTTCTTTGAAAAATTGTTGTCAGATAAGTCTCTCTGAGTCCCAGTAGGAAATGTTAGGAGATGCTACTCTTACAGAAGGACATTCTTCACTTGAATACACTGAGGGCATTACAGTAACACCGCTCTTCTCACTTTTCTCCTCCAACCCAAAAACACTGAAATACATGCATCGGGAGACTAGAGTTCATTCAGAACAGCAGGGGGTGATACTCAGATGAAGTACTCCTTCTTGCTCTCGTCCATGGCGTCCTGCAAGGCAGGGTCGCCCCGGAGTGCGGCATCTGCTGTTTCGGCAAACTCTGTGCCCTTGGCCTCATGGGTGTGGTAGGTGCCCTTGTGCCGGTACATGTAGCGAAGCAGCACCACTGCCAGGCACAGAAGCACCAGGACCACTGCAGCAATGACAGCTGCAAACAGAGATAAATTAAGTGTTACAGGACAGCAAGGACTTGGTCTCACAGTGACAGTTCACTATCAGCAGCTTTATATGCTGCATATACAGCAGTTCTGTATTTCAATGTTAAAATGTCAACATTAATGTCATTGCAATCTACTGAGATACAGTATAGTAATACAGAAAGAGGGCTGGCTTGCAAACCCAACTAGATGACCCGGGATCCATGGGTCTCATAGAGTTCAGGCTCTCTGACTGCATAGTCACAACTCTGACTGTGACCTCCTTAGTTGATTGTACTGCCTTGGGCCCAAATCATAAATGGTAATGACATTTAGAGTCTATAAATTCTCTGTTTTATAAAATGTCTTTTGAGAGTAAAAAAGGCACTTTCACGCTAAATTCTAAATTGAACTCATTACTGGTGGAAAACGAATAAAGTGTCTTTTTAAATGCATAGTTTGTGGTAATTTACAGCTTCTGGCTGACAATGACAATGTGTTGGGCCATAAATATAGCAGTAGCACTACTTCTAAAAATTGGCCAGTTGGTTGGGTGACTTCAAAATGTCACTAAATAGCTCTGTTCCAAAACATTTAACATAGACTGCTGCTTTCACTCTTAAAGAAAGAGATGTCTTTAAGTTGCATTCACCATCATAGAACTAAAGAGGGTGTCTGCTTCCAGCTTCAATCCATGTGCCGTATCGATTTGAATGTAGTTTATAAAGGAAGTCAATGAAATATAGAAGGACTTTGAATGTTCCTGAGGCATGGCAATACATTCATTTAAACTCACCTCCTAATATGGCATCAAAGTATCCGTCATCCTCGTCAAAATCTACTGAGGCAAAAGAGGGAAGTTTAGATTGATGTACTCATATGGAACCAAGAATATGTACTCTGTATATATACAGTATATAACATTGAGCAGAAATGCTTAACCTTTCAAAATATGCCATGTATCTCTCTTGAACCACATCAATATTTACTTCCTCATTTACTTTTGACTTTGTTATTTTAACAAATGTGAATTTTTCATGAGGGTTTGTTTTTATAGACAGCTGTCCCCCTGGTGTGTGCCATGCGCCTCTTTGTATCCGTCACCAGGGGACAAAGCGCTCATTAAAGAAAGCGATTAAAGGTAATCATTAATTATTGCGCAGGCAACATCTGCCCGCCTTGCCTTGACTTTCTCTGAAGGACGGAGATTTAGAGTCAGGCAGTCAGCTCAGCCTCACGAAACTGTGCCATTTGTAAAACACAACATGAGATCTAAAATGGAGATCGATCCCCACAAGCTATGAAGCGCAAGAGAGGGAAAAAAGATTGAAAAAGAACAGCATCCAAGCTTCGTTAATGGAGACCCCAAAGTGTGCAATTAAAAAGCAGGCTCATTAATGCCTAATCACCCGGAACATCTAGGTGTTCGCCCACTCATTAAATCCTCATCACGCAGCATTGTTTATGATGTGGACACATTCTCAGCAATTAAAGGGGAATTACAGGACCCGCTCATTTGGGACGAGGGGAGAGAAATTAAATGACAGTGACTGTCAGTGGAGGAGTTGTAGGACCTGAATACAGTGGAAGAGCAGTTGTAAATGAATGGACAAATCTAAATTTAACGTTTGTGTGTGTGTGTGTGTGTGTGTGTGTGTCCTGCAAACCAAATGAAGAGTTTTCATTTCCCTGTGCTTCGACTGAGTAAACAAATAAGCCTTTGTCGTAGGCTTTGACAAAAACCTGTCTGTGTCCATGGGACCTCACTCACTCAGGGCCAACGACAGTACTGCACTGTCTACGCATTTATGAATCCTTGAAACTTCATTAAGTCTCGTTCGTAATATGATTAACTATTTTAAATGCACACTAACACAGACCATCTCTTCTGCATGATCAAAGACACTCATTCAGTTAAGAGACTCTGGTTCTTTTTAGGATTCATCTTACAATCAACAGCCGGGAGAGGGTGTCTGCTGCCGTGTTGCACATACTGCATTCTGTCTTAACTACTCTACCAATATAACATCAGTTTTTTAGCACCCTCTATTTTCCCTCCATTGATCGGATAGAAAACAGAATGGCCTGCTGCAATCTCCTTTCTTTGTGAACTGTAGATTGGGGTCCGGAATGCATACTATTATTCAGAGTACCTGACCTTTAGACGTTTAAAGGTAATATTGAAACAATGTACTTACCAACAAAACTTTTTTCTTCACTCTGACCTATGAACACACAAAGGTAAAGAAAGCAATGGTTAGTTCTGCTATTCATGTGCACACAGAAAAGCAAATACAAAGGCATAAGTGGAATGCAATTACAACATTGTTACTATAGAAATTATAGTGTTACTACACAGGTATGGCAGCTAATATAAAGTGTTAAAATAGACAGTTATAGATCATTATAATGTCCTATTACAGTAGCCTATGTTCTATTGTTCATTTTTTCCATGTTCCACACCAAGAGCAATATTATGCGTCAATACATACAGTAGACATACACTTTGGTAATGTAATTCAATCACGTTTACTCTCAGAATGCCACATTGGCCTTTTAATGGACAAGACGTCAACACGCAGTGAATGTGAATAAGGATATGTCGAGCTTTTAGCGAGAGTGCATTTTGTTGGCCACTTCCAATTGATTTACCAGTTTGCTACAAATGCACAATTTCTAATGTTTGCAAACGTTCAGTAACATTGCTAGAAAAGGGAATCTAAAAACTTTTGCTTTAGGCGAGACTTATCACCGACGAGGCACGTCAATAGTTTAATCTTCTACTAAAATGGTGGGAATGCAGAGGTGTGGGCCTGGCAATATAAAAGCATAAATATTTATAATTCAGAAGGGAATCTGCAAGGATTTGGTAGGATGAATGGACCCAGGTGCATTGCATATAAAGGCAGCAGAGGAGTAGCAGCGATACCAAACAAAATGATTTTTACTAGAAAGTGTAGTTGGCAACACAGGATACAAACACAAAGACTTTACTCAAAAACAAAAGGGGAGAAAACAAAGTCTCCAAAACAGTACTCGTAGACATACAAAGGCTATGGACTCAACTCGAAATTAAAAGAGAGAGAACAACATCTCCAAAACAGTACTCGTAAATGTTTCAATGGCTTACTTATCAAAGGTGACCAACACACGGTGCACACACTGTGAAGACTGAGTGGAGAATGAAGGAAAGTGAGGAGCATCAGTGAGGAAGTAAGGAGCATCAGTGACAATTAAACACAGGTGCAGGCAATAAGTCCATAATGAGTCAGTGAGTGAGTGAGTGAGTGAGTGAGTGAGTGAGTGAGACGGTATAGTGGGCGGCTGGAGGGAGACACCTAGGGATCGCACAGGGAAGTGCGCCCCCATCTGTAACAGTGCACCCCCCGACGAACGGCTCCTGCCGTTTCACCATGGTGCCTCAGGGTGAAGGCGACGGAAGTCAGCGATGAGACCCGGGTCCAGGATGTTCCGCTTAGGCACGTAGGTCCGCTCCTCCGGACCAAAACCCTCCCAGTCCACCAGAAACTGGAGCCCCCGACCGACCCAACGGCAGTCCAGAATCTGGTGGATAATATAGGCGGGTTGACCTCCGATGAGGCACGGCGGGGGGATGGGGGGGGGGGTGTTGTGTGCATATTCTGCCCATGCCAGCCGCTGACCTCAGTATCCCCTCCAGATCCTGGTTGACCTGCTCCGTCTGGCCATTCGACTGGGGGTGGAAGGCAGGTGGCCAGAACCTGGAGGTGAACTGAGCACCCCGATCAGAAACCACAACCTGGGGCAGGCCGTGGACCCGAAATACGTGCTGAACCACCAGCTTAGCAGTCTCCCGGGCCGACGGGAGTTTGGGGAGGGGGATGAAGTGAGCCGCTTTAGAAAATCGGTCCACCACAACCAGAATCATCGTGAACCCATCAAAGGGGGGGAGGGTAGAGATGAAATCCAGGGATATGTGGGACCAGGGTCACTTGGGAATGGGTAGGGGACAGAGGAGCCCAGCCATGGGTTGGCGAGAGCCCTTGTTCCTCGCACACACCGTGCAGGCGACAACGAAGGTGCGTGCATCCGCCTCCCCTGTGGGCCATCAGAACATCCGTAGAAATTCCAGGGTCCTGGTGGCACCATGGTGGCTGGTGAGGTTTGACACGTGTGCCCTCTGGAGCAGCTGCAGCCGCACAGCCTCGGGCACATATTGTCTGCCCGGCGGGCCCCCGCCGGGGCCCGGGTTCGCGGCGCAGGGCCGCTCTTACCACCACATCAATTCCCCAAGAGTTGTGATGAGGACGCTGGGGAGGATGGAGTTGGGCCGTTTCTTCACGCTGCCAGGAAAGAGTGTCGGGCTTGATGTTTTACCGGACGGTAAGAGATGGTGAAATTGAAGCGAGTGAAAAGTATGCGTTATGGAAATCCAGCTTGGTGAATATCCGGGTCCCCTGCAGGGACTCTAAAGCCGTCATCATCAGGGAAACGGGTAGCTATACTTGATGGTGACGTTGTTAAGTCCTCGATAATCCACAAAGAAGGACCCCACGCCCGCGGGGGAAGTGGAGGGGCGAATGTGACCCGCGGTGAAGGACTCCTTATGTAAGCCGTCATGGCTAGGGTCTCTGGGCGAGACAGGGAAAACAGTCTACCCTGTGGAGTGTGGTCCCTGGCAGGAGGTCAATGGCACAGTCATAGGGCCTATGGGGAGGTAAGTCCTTGGCCCGTTGTTTGATGAACACCTCCCCGAGATCCCAGTAAACCCGGGGAATGCTGGAAAGGTTGGGCCTGACCTCTCTCACTGGGGTTTCTGACTCCCTGGTGGAGATGGCTGTGAGGGATCTAGGGGAACAGGAACGCGGAGGCTGGACATGGCTGTCACAAGGATTACCCCAACGGAGGAGCTGGCCCGAAGACCAGTCGATGTGGGGGTTGTGGGCAGCCAGCTGGGGATAGCCGAGGACTAGGGGGCAGTCGGGGGAGTCAACAATGAGGAATGAGTGAGTGAGTGAGTGAGACGGCACGGATGACCGGAGGGAGACACCTTGGGACTGCACTGGGAAGTGCGGCCCCATCCGTAACAGGAACTGGGATAATTTTAATTTCTATGATCTCCCTCTTCTTAATCAGGGCAGCCAAAAATCTTCCACAGCAGAGAAGAGAGCTCAAATCCCTAATAAATTTGCCAAGCAAACACGGGGGGCCTGTCTCGCCCGGAGGTGTCTCCTCGTTAGCAAGATCCACTCGCTGCCTAGACATGAAGAGTGGGACATCTGCACCACCCCGGCGGGGGCCGTTAAGCCACATCCAAGGGCAGATTTCTCTTTTCCCCTCACTGAGCCCAGAAGGGAAGACACTACAGGCACTAGATGCAGGCAGGCAAAGGGGTGAGGAGGGGGGTGAAGAGTAGGGTAGAGTGGGTTAGAGAGGAGGGTAGAAGGGTCGGTGTGTGTGAAGGGGGGGGTTGGTGAAGAGGGTAGAGGGGTAGTTGCTTTCGGATGCCACAGTGAATTAAACCACCATCATCCCTCTCCCCTCATCTTTCGCTTTCACACATTTTGCAGACACATCCGGCAGAAGAGCTGGCTTGCCCCGGGAGCGGGAGATACACTTGCTTTCATCACATTCCCAGAAGTGCCGTTAATCTCGCCCAAAGCCGGCTCTGAAGCAGGGCTGGTAAGTGTCCCCCCGGTAGGAAAGAACGAGCAAAAGAACCGAACAGGGAAACTGGAAGCCAAATTAATTCCACCCCGCAGCTCTGTGGCTGACACTGTGCTGATATGATATTCTCAGGAAATATATGCTAAAGCCTGGCTGCAATCTTAACTCTTGTGTTCCTAAACGTGGTCCAATTTGGGGGCCACCGTCTCATTGGAAAAATACAAAAAATACCCATTAAATATTATGGGGTTGCCATCTTGCTTCTCACTCGTGCTATCACACTGCATGGACAATCTTAATGAAAATGTTATCACATTGTGCAGACAGAGTTTGTGCTCTCTCAAAGTAGTTCCTCGTGTTAGGGGTAGCTATCGCACTTGGGCAGTCAATTTCCTGGACACTCTCAGGACTGGCTGGCATGAGTTATGTAATTAATGGAGCAGTGATAAGTCTTGAGAGTTATTTCGCTGCCAGATAGCAACCAGAACAATAGCACACATGGTTTGGTAGCTGTCACTTGAGGTCACCCAGCTAGCCACAACACAATGATGTTTGTTTACAGTCAACAGCTATCATGTTGCTATGCTGGTTGCTGAGTAATTGTTAACTTAAATGATGTGACTTCCTTTCGCATGTTCTGTTGGCCCACTACTGCTCCTATTGTGAAGGGGTTGGGGGATATGCAGCACTATGCTCAGCTCAGTGAATGGAGTGAGTCCTCACAAACATAAGAGATTGGATGCCTTCACATCAGTATTCAGAGCGTCAAACTCAGAGGATAGATATGAATTTTGCTGGCATTGCAAGGAGAATGGAAAATACAAAAACACCACATCTTCAATACCAGCTGTCACATTTCAAGGAGATTGAGCAGACTCGTGAAAGCACAGTTTTACCTTGTCTCAGTGGATTTCAAAGTTTTTAAAAGCTGATGGGGTGAAAGGGCCTTTCATTTGCCACCTGTCTGTGGTTGTCTGGTGTTAGGTGGCTGCGTGGCGGATGGTGGATGTGCCTGACTCGTCCTGATTCTCGTCAGCTAGCAGCTCAGCTGTGGCCTAAATGAGGGTAAAAACATCCACTAAATGTCTGGCTAAACACCTCTGTCTTTCCATATTTGGAATGGCCCTAGCCCCTCTCTCTCTCTCTCTCTCTCTCTCTCTCTCTCTCTCTCTCTCTCCTTTCTCTCCCGTCCCACAGAGATGGATTCTAGCTTTTCATTATTGACCACACTGAGGGCTGCTCATGCAGCTGTCTGTAAAAAACACTGAGTGCCTATTAAATGCCCACCTTTGGACTTGTGGCAGGTGTCTGAAGGGGGGAGGGGGGGGGGGTGGTGGTGGTGTGTGTGTGTGTGGGGGGGGTGTTTGCACCTCGGTTAAATGTGATAATGTTGCATATCACGTTTCCCAAGTTATTTTTTCACTGTGTTGCAACAGCATTTGTGTTGCAACAGCATTTGTGTTTCGTGGTGGATGATCTAATTACAAACCAGTAGCATGCCTATTAGTAGGTACACATTGCGTAAGCAACTATGGGTATTCATATTCACATTCGTATTCATCAAAATCTTATGCTATTCTTTTTGTGTTGAGACTGACCTCTATAAATGAACAATGCCCGTTATTTGCCAATATCAAGGACACCGAAATAAAAACATCAAGATAAAGCCTTTGAGTGAAATGACAAATATTTCAATTTGCCAGCCAATGCGCTCCATCCTGGAGCAGGATGTTTTGATATGCCGGGTTGCTCTTGTCTCCTTTGTTCACCTCAAACTCCTTGCACGGGCTCCACACATATTTGACTTTCTGACTTTCTTTAAAAACTTTGATCTATTATTTATCTACATGTGTTCTGAACCCTGCCTCTTCACACACTGCAGGTACTAAAGAAATCACTTTGACTCCTCTCATTCATTTTCCTCATCACACTGCACGGAGAAGCAGAAAACATATTTTTTATTTATCCTCCTTCTAGTAAAAGCAATGTCGAGGTAAGAGCCACACAACAGTAATTATATTTAATGGAGTGTTCAATGAATGTGGAATAAATGGCCAACTGAAAAAAACCCACTTTAATTTAATGTCCATAACTGTACAGGAGTCATGGTTCTGCTCAAGAAACAGCAAGGCTGTGTTCAGGTCATTTTTTGTCCAAGAGATGAACTTTCCAAAAGAAGTCTAGCCCTCAGCACAGCACATGGTTTTGGCTACACAGCATATAAAGAACAATGGATTGTAATATGATATCCCTATGTCAGCTACATGTACATGGTTGTCTTAGAAAATAATCATTCCCTGCCAATCAAGATTGTTATTTAGTTTCAGCTGACCACGCCATCCTTCCCTAAACACATTCCTGGCTAATTCTCCTCCCACCATCTGTACTAACGCACTGACCTCAAACTCACCTTCTGATAAGGATAGAGAGCTGGTTGGCTGAGGGAGACATGTTATTGGCCAGGGGAACCATACAGCACATGCAGTCTGTATGAGTTCATTAGCACAACAGAGATCCCTAGTGGGATCCACCATTACATATTTTCTTTATACTGCCAATTTGTGCAATGCATCCAAGCACAGTCCTCTGCTCAATGATAGTGTTTTAAAAATACAATACCAACTGACACTATACTGCACACGCTCGGTAATAGCCAAGCCCTTGTATGTTTTGATATTTCATACAAAATACAGTTATTTTGTATGGAATAGATACCTATGAGTGTGATCTCTATCTAGCAGAGATGCAGGTTGATCATCAACTCCAATGATGAGGGTAATGAAACAAAATGATGGCCTGAGGGATGTAGAATGACTGAGATTTTAATAAAGTTCTCTCTCTCTGCAAATAGCCTGCCAGGCATAACTAGTCTACACATTCTAATGAGTCTCGTTCTTTAGCTGCTCTAGACCCACCCTGTTGATGGGGAGGGGCAATATTTCAATCTTTTCAGCGGCAATATGCTTTGATGAAACACAAGCAATATTCAAAGTGGTAATACCAGTGCAATCTGGCAGAATGGGAACGTCGGTAATGAACTTGCAGAGACATCTCCACAAACAAACAGCAAAGCCATCATCGGCATGGTTCAAGATTTTCCCAAAGTTATTACTTCTCAATCTGTATGGACAGAGGAGAGGAGAGGAGTTACAGTTTTAAGAAAGATGTTATGAGATCTGGCTTGCTATCTCAATCGATACAGAGTGTACAAAACAACTCAATGTATTAACTCTCTCCATCTGGCAGACAGTACACTTGAGAATATAGCCAACTTTCTGAAGGAACATTCACCGACTAAGGGATATCTTTGGGAGAGATATCAAATCACTGATCAGCACAAGTAAATAATCTTTTCCGGTGTGAGCTGGACAAACACAAAAACATCTTGGTTTCAGAAAAAAAACTGTTGACAATACAAAGTTTGCCTGTGTTCAAGGTAAGTTAGGCTGTCCTTGGTCATGGTCATGTAAAAGGTGCAGAAGATTTGTACAAAAATAGTTTTCAGACTGAAATGTCCACAGAGGAAGGCCTTCAGTTAGCCTTGAGTGAAATGGTGTACAAGCCCAATATATCAGCCAGTTATAGGTGAGAGTGTTACAATTGGGGTTTACTGCTTGTTTACTGCTTGTCAGACACTTTTTTTGTTAAACTGTGCAGGTTTTACAAACCTGTATTTTTGGTGTTTTTTTTATTATTATCAAGCTTCCCATCAACCTGGTGAAAAGTGGACAGCGTATTTCTCCCTGCTTCAGGCATGATGTGTATTAGAGATGCTATCAGAAAATTGGTCCTTGAGAGAGCATTTGTTAGGTCCCAGGGTTGTTTATCAAAAGTTATGTGTGTTGTTAAATGTGTGGAATGTCAGATCCCAGAGACCCACACATGGGCCATGATCATCCCTTTCCCTCTCCCCTTAGCATGCCCATCTTCCTCTCTGCTATTTCCTGTTCTTTGATGCCCTGACAACCCTTATCCTTCCTCTGACAGAGGTCCTAATGATGACTCGGCCAGAGTTCTCAATGAAAACATTTCAATCAAAAGACAGCTCTCTCTCTAAGGAAGGCAAGTACGAGACAGCGGAGAGCAGAAAGCGATGGGAGAATGAGATGAAGGGATGAGGAAATGAGGGTTATAAGAGGATAGACAGATGAGCCTGGAATAATATACAATGACATGGAAGGGAAGGGTGACAGGGGGAGAGAAAATTGGAATGAGAGGAGAGAAAGGAGGAGAGAAAATGTGGATGAGTGGTGTGAAAAGAGGAAAGGAATGGGGTTTAGAGGAGGGGTGAAAGAAGGAGATCTCAGTCTGAGGCCAGAGAAAGCAGCCACACCTTGGCAGAACGTCTGTTTATCGTCGAGAGGGTCATAATAAAACATGTGCAGCCCCTCCCCCTCCTCCTACTCCTCACTCCCGACCAATACCATTACACTGCTCCTCAAATATTTGGCATTACCGTCCTTTTTCACTTATCTCGCCTCTCCCCCACATTCTTTCTCAGCTTTCCCGCTGTATCTGGCTGTGTTCAGCTGTTTCCCTCGCTATCTCCCTCTCTCTCCGCCACACTTGGACTCCCTCAGACTTCCTCAGACACCCTCAGACTCCCTCTCCTCGAGCGTTATGGCAAAATCAAAGTTCTTCTCGTTCTGATCGATGACAATGTTATCATCACTCTGCCACGGAATACTCTTAAAGTAATTAACCCACCGAGAGAAGCGCTAGCTAGCTGGATTGGCATCTGATAATTGACGATGACACCGTGAGGAACACTTAATAAAACATTGGCCCTTCCAACATCCCACATCTGATTAAAACAAAACAAATTCTCTTTCTTCTACACTTGTAGCTTTACTTATTCATCTGGCCCAGAGCTGTCAGAGAGATGTATTAGCTTGTCCCAAATCCTCTCTCCAGGTCTGGCGTACACAGGATCTTCAGAACCAGGCGAGGCTCTGGCTCATTGTACTGCATGGAATGGAATAAGGAATGGTATCAAACATGCATTACGTCCTCCGATTTCTACCTCCAACAACCTCCCCTGGTCAGAACCTTCTTAATTACCATACAGTTTTGGGTGGAAGGACTGTAGTAACATCAATGTGATGAGAAGGATATAGTGAAAATGTGTACTTTTAGATAGTCATTTTACCCTGGATTCCCACAAAGAGAGATATGATATTGTTGTACTGTAATTACTGATACAGTTGTATTCACCTTGTCAGTAATACAATTAAATGTCATCATATATGCATTTACTCTATAACAGCATGTCATTGCTGACATGCTGTTATAGATCATTTAGTGTAACACCCTATCTGGTTTCTTTAGTTTATGTTTGTCTTTGTTTCATATGATTCATTTTTTGTTTCCTGTTTGTTTTGTGTTCCTCACCTTGTCTCTCGTTTCAGACGCTTCACCACCTGCCCTTGTGTGTTTCCCGCCTGTGTGATTGTTGACCCCGCCCTAATTAGCTCCACCTGTTCCTCATCATCCTTCCCTGTGTATTTAGTCTTTGTACCTTGTGTCAAGCATTCCAGCAATTTTTCCTAGTGATAAGTATTCCTGTTTTTTTTATCTCCGAGTGTATTTTTGACTTGGCCTTTTTGCCTATCCCTTTTCAGATTATCTGCCTACCTTTTTGATCTGCCTGCCTGTGTAAATAATCCTGCTTTGCCTACCCCCTTCCTGGATTATTCTGCCTACCCATTGACTGCCTACCTCTGTACCGAACCTTTCTGAAAGTAATGACTTTTCTTTTGGATTTATGTTTTTGTCTCCAAGTCATGTGTTTGAGTCCTTTGCCTGAGTACTCCAGTCATTACACTTTCGGCTGTTTTGTGTCAAGCAATTTTCAGCACAAACCAATTATGATAGATTGGTAGACTGTGACAGAGAGAGTAACTAGCTGATGAATTTAATGTTCAACAACTGTGTGTAGACACACCTGTTTCCTGTGTCAGTGACTGGGTGGGCAAGGCAGCACATCCTGCTTGATGATACTGACAGATATCTCAGTTAAAAGAAAGACGGAAGCTGATAACAGATGCTATTGGGTGGAGTCAACAATACATATGATTTGCGAAAATGCTGTGTTTACTAAGTCAAGGTCAACTTAGAATTGCATTGAGGGATATATCCAATCTTTTCAGGGAGGAGAATATAGAGGGATGGATTATGAATTACTGAGAGAGGTGACATATGGGAGATTGTGAATGACCTTTAGGTCACCAGGGCACATATATAGTTATTTAGTGTCCTGAAAAGAATATTATGTTTCACAGAGACAGAAAATCATATTGGAAAATAAAGCTTGAAGTGGTCCCCTGGTTGATAGGTGGTTGAACTGAGATAGCCCAGGGGCCTGGGCTGATTGTGAAAAACAGTTTGAAGACCTTGTGAAGGCTTAGGAAATGGGTGATATTCTATTGGACACGTACACACACTATTCACCATATTTTATTGATTCTCCGCCTGTAAAGATAATGCTGCTCAAAGAACAAAGGCGGGTAGACAAAACCATAATCATCTTTTGACATGAAATAGAAATAGAAATATCCACCAGACCAGTCCATTATCCAGCAGCACATCACAGTTTTAAAACCTGAGCTTTGGGACACAGATACTTAACACAAGCTGTATCCCTGAGTTGAAACAGTTATTAGCCAATAATCAAAGTGTCATCGCATGGAAGAAATAAAAGAGGACTGAGCTGCTGAGCATTTCAACAGATTGTTTTTTTTGGAGAAATGAAATCACTTACACCCTTTAGATCCATTCAATTACTATACCTCTGTTCCCCTGTTCAGGTTCAATGGGAGAGCCACAGTTAATCATGCTATGAAATCAGAGACAGAGAAAATAATTGGAGGCAAAAGGTTACATACTGTGCGAAGATCTGTCCCTCTGTGCTTGAGGAGAACTTAATTTCAGTGTATTATGTTTAGACTCAGAATGTCTGTAATGTAATGAGACAACTCAGCATTATTTCGAAGGCAACCCATGGCTAAATGTACTCTACAATCAAATCTTAGGCAAACAAACCGCTACAGAACACTTTGAGTTTATTAACTCTGACATTATTTGAGACCATAGCGACCCATAATATTATGTAAACTTTACTTCATGAGGTATTTTATCTTTGCTCAACTGCTGTGCTCTGTGAATCGTTTGTTAATGAACGCTGAACAAAGGTATCAGTGTTACATTGACTTCCTCTAAAAGAATGATATCCTCGAGGGAACTACGGTCAGTCTGAGTCCAACCCCACTTGACAACACGTACACTTTTACATAACAGCTTGAATGACCCAGCAACAGGCAATGACACACAAACACACGCACACACACACACACACGCACACGCACACGCACACGCACACGCACGCACACGCACACGCACACGCACACGCACACGCACACACACACGCACACGCACACGCACCCTAGTGCGCATGCACTCAAGCACGCACACACACACCATCCCATTTCCTGGAAGCACACCGGTTTGCACACTCTCATCCCTCTTTCCCACTGGCTGCCTCAGGTCCTGTCTGGCTGGGAATATGGAGTGGAGACACTCAACTCATATCTCTTCCAACCATATGGCCTTGGCAACAGTTGGACACAATACTTTTTCTTTCCCCTTCTCTTCCTGTTCCTCTTCCTCGCAGAGTGAACTGTGAAGGTGCAGCTGACCGAGTGTACAGGGGGAAATGGGAGTGGGGTCGGAGCCAGTTTGTTAATGGCTATGAAATCTTATGACAGGATCAGATGACAGGCTGCAGGCATGGTGGTTTGGGCTTATTGGGGACAGATGGTGCAGTGTCTTGTGCTCTCTGCTGCCTTACCTTGCCCAGCCGCCTATGGGGATGAATAGAAAAGCTTTTTCTCTCCTGGCCTAAGCAGTGTGGACAGACACAGAGAGACCACTGACTGGATCAGAGAGAAGGACAAGCAAACAGAACCCCAGAGACCATGGCCAATAGGGTTCAGCGCATGGCTGAATGTTTTGTTTCTGACAGAAAAGGTCTGGAGAGTTTGTTGCCATGGCATAGGTGGAGAAGCAATTTCAAACTGTGACTCAATTCCGAATTCCCATGCCAGACAGTATTCCCATGGGAGACAGTTGCTATTTGATTTGTTGCATACAAACATTCAGATTGCTACATCACAATACACAGCTTGTGTTTTTGAACCCCTGCATACATTCTTAGAAAAAACTCCAGTTAGTACCAAAAAAGGGTTCTTCATTTGTCCCTGTAGGGAAACCCTTTTTGGTGCTTTGTATAACTCTTGTATAATGGTTCTACAAACAAACAACTACTCTAAGAGTGTAGATATTATCAACTGAGGATATAGGAGCTTGGTATTTGGTTGGGGCCACTGTGCCATGTCATCCTCTGTTCTCTGTGTTTAAAAAACAAATGGTTATATACTGTAGCACTCCTACACACCGAGGGCCTTTTTTTCAGGTTTCTCAACCATTACCCTGGGTGGGTGGAATCATTTAAACACCTCTCCTAGGCCTGCAACTGACAATCCCTCTGAGGGAATTGGAAAGCTGGCTGGATAGTTGCTCTCCACAGCTGGCATCCCCGCCAGGTCTGAGATTGGCAATCCCTGGTGTAAAGCACACCAGCATAGAGGAAGGAGAGAGAGAGAGAGAGAGAGAGAGAGAGAGAGAGAGAGAGAGAGAGAGAGAGAGAGAGAGAGAGAGAGAGAGAGGGGGGGGGGGGGTGGAGAGAAAGAGAAAGATGCAAAGTATTGCTGCAGCACATTAGCCCTCTTATTTTTGGAGCAAGTTTGATGATGGGAAATGGGGAGGAGACACTGGGGGGACTAAGATAAACAGACACCAGTAGATGCCATCTTTGGGATTGTTGTTGGGTCTCTACCCCCAGAGAGAAAGACATCCTCCCCCGTCTCCCTCTCCTCCCTCTCCTCCCTCTCCTCCCCCGCCCTGTCAGAGAAGTACAGTACCTCCAACCCATCTTCATTTTCTTATCGATTTCCATCAACTCCCAGCTGCAACTACTGTATCTGCTGTGCTTTCTCTCTCTGTACCTCACGTCTACTGTTCCCCTCTGTCGCTTTGTTTCTCTGCCTCAGTCTCCTATACTTTCTCTACCTCCATTTCCCCTCCTCCTCCCTCCTCCTCCCTCCACCCCCCCACCCCCCCACTCTCTCTGTCTCACCTGTCTGCATACTTTTGAAGACTGCAGAGTAAAAACGCTGACAGCTAAAGAGTAGGAAATGTCCTGCCTCTGTCTCCTCTGCCTGCTTTCACTAAGAGTCTCTGCCTAAACCTCCTGCCAGCCAGTCAGCTCCAGCAGCCCCAGACAAGCCAAGGTCAGCCTTGCTGTCATCTCGTCTCAGCTCCTGACACATCCTTTCATGCTAAAAATGGAGAATCTCCCACAATTGTATCCTCTCCTGGATGATTATGTGTCTCAGATGCCAAAGGTATGTATCTTTAGGGTTAGTGAGTGTGTGGGAGATAGAATTGGTTTATTTCCCAAACTGATGATTCGTAAATTGTGTCATCTGCTGTAACAATGTTAGCATTGCAACTAACAGCGTATAAGGCTAATGTACAGTAAGACATAGCATAGTAGCTAACCCAGTATAGAGCAATTGACAAACATAGCATAGTAGCTGGTCTCATTAAGTCAGACTCTCCATTTAAATAAGAGTCTAACGGCATATCAACGTACGCATGGTGCTGGGAGGCAGATCTATCCATGAATTCTACCAGTGCCACAGATTCTATTGATGAATAGAGCAGAGTTAAGTAGGTGCTTCAAATGGAGGCGGGATTTCAACAAGATTTGGTTTAAAACGGGGAATTTAATGCAGACCGCTTACATGTGAAATGATGGCATCAAAAACATATTAAGCGAAATCCATGTTTTAATTTTGTGCAATGCATGCAAGTCAGGTTATAAAAATCTGGCAGGGCAGAACGGGAGGGACATCACAAGCAAAAACATTAGGGAGCGGAAAATTGCTGTCACCAGGTTTTCACTTCCTGCACCCTCAATCGATAGATGAGATTGTGGGTTCCGAGACTACATAGTCACCAACACAGCATTAAGCTATCAAAATCATTGCATAACAGCTAACACAGTGTTGGCTCAGGCTAATGACAAACATAGCATTGTAGCTAACACAGTGTAGAGTACCATATGGCTAATGACAAACACCTTGATAATGAGAACCTGCAGACTGACTGCTACCGGAACTGCTTTTATGCAAACAACACCAGGTTGCTGCTCGCTAACAGTGCTGTCAGACAGGTATATGTAACAACTAGCTGGCTGACAAACAAATCGTTATCCTTCACCACCTTTTAGATGCACTTTCAGATTTTTTTGCCCCCGCAAATGGTGTGTAAAGTTAACAACAATTATTTTATATACACAGCTGAACATGGTACTTCTTAGGAAATAGGAAATCATTTGGTAGCAAGGGAGACTTTCTGGTACTTACTTCGAAGATTCCAACACAAGTTGTAGGCTAACTAACCTAGACTCCAATGTAACTGTGGTGTTTATTCAAATTCATAAAAGTGTTATTACTATGTAATTATCTGTTAATTACCACAAAGCACCTGATAAATAGCAGGAGGTGAAATAGAGCAGTGCATGCAGTAGTATAGCCTACCATAAAAACCTAAATATATCTGTGTGTGGCTGATATAATTTTATATTCAGAGCTGTGTGCAGTCATGTACGTGAAACTCAATGCCTCACTGTTGATTTATCCTCACCACAACAACCAAATATCTCCTACACAAGTCTTACTGCAGTCCTGCATTATGGTGGGATTATAGGTGGATCTCCTTTCAAGTCACATGGGCCAGAATACAATGGCCGAAGATATCAGATTTTCTAGAATTTCTATGACATTATTTAACCTTTAGTTCACTAGGAGAAACCCCTTGAGGTTGAAAACTCTGGGCAAGAAAATCATTAAGACACTGAATTGAATGTCAGTCATGGACACATTCATGTTATCTTGCACAGTATGACCACCATGCAATCTTATAACCTTATGTAAAGACAGCATTTAAGCAATGACACATGAGAGGGTGTGCTATATTGTTCATGATTTATCATCAATACTGTCACGGGTAGGAAAAGTTGTTAGACACGACATGCAGCAGAATACCGGCAAACCCCTACCAATTGACAGTATTGACAATAAATCAGGGCCTTGAGGGCATTCGTAACTACCTATAGCACTGGTGGTCACTGCTTGCTAACATGTCTCCAATGCTAGTTATCAGTTTAACTAGAAAATGACTGTGCAGCCATGGATATGATATCTATCGGGGTAGTGTTATTGCAGTGTTGACATGTTACATGTATGTATTTTAGGTTTGAGATATTGACATTGTTATTATGTGGTAAGCAGGGATAATTCGAGGCGAGAGAGATGTCGGCCATGTTTTTTGTTTTGAAAAGCCATCGGGTTAATGCATGTATATTAACCCTTAACCACCTGGCACCACTTTCTCAGCTGTGTGATTGTCAGGGATTACATATGTCTCCAAACCTGTTGTATAAGTGTGCTTCACACATGAATATACAGCTCTTATGGTTTCACAACCATCACGGGCAGAAGATTATTCAACCTTGTAGGCATGGCGGCAGGTAATTGTCAATTAACATCAAATTCCCACTTTGAGCACTTTGGGGACATCAGCAGTCAAGCATGATGGCAAATTTTATGCTCGCTTAATCATTGCTATTTCATAAAGGTAATCCTTTGGAGTTCATCTTCATCAAAGAGTGACAAGTGAGTTTCTCTAAGTGTCATTTTATTACCTATTAGACATAACATTAGGGCAAAATTTTCCCCACTTTTGGCTTCGACTCAACTTTTCTTGTTGCTTTACGATATGGAATGGAACCTTGCACCGAGTATTCTCTCATAATTTCAGGCTTTTAGGTGAAATAAATCAGATGCTTATAATAAAGACAGAAGTCCGCAGGGAAAGGAAAATGCATATACATTTTTTCACTTTTAAATTAATGATGTATAGCCATTGATTCTTGAAGAATATAACTTCTAAATGCCTCATGACCTTACAACAGATCAACTGTCTTACCCCATCAGAACCCAAAATATAAGTTTGTATTACTCCATTGTTTATAAAAAGTGCAATTGTAAACAATCACTGCATACTGTAACTCCATCCCTCAGCTGTTTCCCCAAAAAGTGACAGGGAGCCTGCTTTGTTGTTGATTGAAATACAGACTGCATCCTTTAAAGCTTGTGCGTCATGGACTAGAAGAGAACCAGTCATTTGCTAATGTAGCTGAAGAGAAGGTTTGCTGCCTCTTCTCTGTTATACAAATTCCGTTTAAAAATGAATCACTGGAAAACACATACTGTAAGATGGAACAGGCCCTGGAACTAAAAGACAGCTTTATAAATTCTGCAGGCATTTGCTCTCCCTGTATCTGCCTGCCTCATTGTGTACAGATGTATGGTGTGATAAGACCTGTCATTATGTTATTATCTTGAAATTCTCAGGAGAGAGTGGATACAGTACGAGAATGTGATATAAACACTGAGATAAGTGGGACAGACACTGACTAAACCCACAGCCCATGTGGCTCGCACTCCCATTTAAAGTCTTCCCCGGAGTTCCCAAAGTTGCCTGACACCTATCTATCTAACCGTACCATATTAATAGCATTGATTAGCATTTTATAAGCTAAGATGCTAACTAGAAGAATTTGCTTATATAAGCATTGCTTCACAGTCTGGAAACCCTGCCATGGAAACCTTTTGTCATTTTGTCTTGTTTGACACTCGAGTTGAGTGTGAGACATGGAGTTTGTCATTTGTATGTGGTACATTAGGATTCTAAATATACCTGACCCATCTCTACTTCTGTAGAATTCTTTCATGATCAGGGTACTGTCAAATCCAAGTAACACTCCTCACTCCTGTTGAAGCTGAAGTTTCTGTCCTGTGGTACTCTACCACTCCCACAAGCCTGCAACTCCCAACTGTCAAACCATGGCCTGAGGGTCTGCAGAGGTATATTCACACCTGTCATAATCATCTGGCTCTCTCTCTAACACCCGAGGAGAAATCACACACACACGTCCACACAATGGATGGCATGGCTCCCCCTGCACTGCAAAATGGAAGTCCTGTCTGAATACAAACATCTACCTCTCATTTTCCCTCGTTTTTCTGTGACTATGAATTTGTTGAAGGTTGTTGGTACGCTTTCATGGTTGTCCAGTGTGTTTGGGCTCACAGCTGGTGGCAACCTGTCCATCCACACATAATCACTGGTGTTTTGTTATAGTTCCAACTACATTCATTCAAAGAGAGCACCCGGCGAAAACTGTTCACATTGTGTTGCTGTGGCTGTCTGTTTACAATGTTTCTCCTGTCCCGCCAATGTTGGGCCACCTTTACAGGAATGGAACAGTTCAGGCAGGACTCTCACTAAGTCTGTGTTGATACGGCGGCTTATTTAAGTGGTCAATCTACACACCTCTCTGTAGCCTTCTATATGGATGCTGGTACTGTCGGTCGTTACTGTGCTATAAGAGTATTGCTTGTGTTTGTTACCACCACCACCCCCAGTCTCCATCTCCTTTGGTTCTGCTCAGTCTGTATCTATCTAGTTGATATACTGTATGTATTGTATAGGCTCCCTGCCATGTTATATACAGTACAGATATGTGTATCGTTTATAATTCCCAGGCAGGGA
>NC_139666.1:9296768-9371768 GCF_951799395.1 Argentina silus | reverse complement strand
CTGTATTCAGACTGCTACGTTGTACCGATGTACAACCACTGCTTCAATAATAACGTTGCAGAAATCATGTCTGAAGTAAAGAGACATAGACAGACATGCCCTCACATGGGATGCAAAGCCAGTTTTTGTTAGACTTTTATAGAATTCACTCAAAGCACACTATGCAATTGTAACTGCATACGCCCGCAACTGTAGGCGAGATGCCACTGCTTCCATTGCAACTTTGCAGAACTCTCTGAAGTGAAAAAATAGACAGACATACCCTCTCATGAGCTGAAAAGCAACTTTTATGGAAATTCAACTCTACGCAGACAACTATATCATAACTGCACATGCTGTACTGTACCAATGTCTCTGTTAGAACATAGCAGTACTTTCTGATGTGAGGAGTGTCTCACCCCTCACGGCAGGGGAGGCTAGTGGGAGTAGAAATCAGAGGATGCGCTCATTGTAATGCTTGGAATGGAATGAGGAATGGTATTAAACATGTGTGATTTCTACCTCCACCAGTCTGCCCTGACACAAACACCAACTGTCACCTTAGATCAATGTTGAGGGAAGGGAATACACCCATCTTGTGTTAATGCTCCTCTACATGCCAGTTGTCACATGTTTCTGTGTATACATCTATTAGACATGTCGACTATCACCTGTTAAGTTCATAACTAGGGCAGTTCAGTGTGATGCGATGGTGGAGGTGTTGATATGTTTATAAAATGACACAGGAAGCTTTGCCTTTGCCTCTACTGTGACAATTGTTCATGACTAAAGAGCTGCCTCAGCATAAACTGTCCCCGTCAAAGACTGAATGCTGTAATCTATAGTCTGACTGCAAAAGCATACTTCAGAGATAATTTCACAAATGACTCAAGAGAGGAACACTCACCAGACCAACTTTCCAGGGCTGCACAGCAACAAGTTTCCGAGAACCCTGTCTGCACCACCCACACTCCAAAAGAAAAACCGTTATTCAGGACAGCAGCAGAGTCCTCTTTCAAGTTTCACCTCACTTAGGCTATTGTACTCCAACCTTGTGACTTGTTGCTTGTTCGTAAGAACCGGGTGGGCGGTACGTGTCATGAACTGTGTTTTTGTTCTTCTCTCCTCTCTTGTCTAAAACTTATTCCCCTGCTAATGATCTCTTCCGTTCCACCAATGCTGGGGGAGGCCCCTCCCAGCACCATGCAAATGATCCACAGCTGTTGCAGGGCCGAGTTTCACTTTAGTCAGGGGGTAGAAGAAGGGAGGGAGGGAGGAGACAGGAAGAGAGAAGGGGGAGGGGGAAAGGGCATTTACCCTTACCCGCCAGCCAAAATCGAGTTACTGAGAGACTGCAGTTGACTCTATACTGTAGTTGTAACGGTGTGGACAGAACAGAAATGAACTATGGGAGTTCTGGCCCCTAATTCTGGTATCCTGGAGTCCTCAGATAAGGTTCAGTCAAACAAACTTGATAAGAGAGTGTTCTGGGTCGACAGGGGGATGATATTCATACACAGTCATAGTTGTGTGGATAGACGGGGTGATGAGGGAATGGCCATGGAATTTGAACAGCTGCATAGCGTTTGGGGAGTGTTCAACCAAAAGCCATGTCCAGCTGCACAATACAATCTATACAGTACTTGAAGAGTACACTGAGTCTCCATCTGCCTGGAGCCTTAATTGAAATATATTATGAAAGATAGATTCAGGCTTTTTTTGGCCATGGTAATGTATGCGTGTGTCAATGCTGTAAAACTTCAGGATACAGCAGCGCATGCACAATGCCAACCAACAATACGTTTTGTTGAGTTGTACAAGAACAAAATTTGAAACGTCTTCAAAATGCTAATCTTGCTAATCTTCTTCTTTAATGCTGTGTGCTTTCACTCTGTGCCAGCAAGAATCTATTTTAACGACCATGGTGGACTCATTACGCATTATAAACTTTGACCTCAGCAAAAACTCCAAATATGAAGATAATAGATACACGGTAGTACGACAAAGAGAGGGATTTGTATTTGATCAGCGTGTATGCGGCTTCAGTCTCATCATTACCTGCCAAGCAATACCAGGGTTCAGCAGAAATCCTCTCTCAATCCAATAGCTAATCTCATCTCGTCTCTATTCACATTCCATATTCTACAGTTCCACATTCCATAAAAGAACCTTTCAGTCTTTCATCTCCTCATGACTGGTGAGACAATGACAGAGAGGCTATACTTTGTCTCAAGTCTCAAATATAGAATGCTCCATGATGAGACAGGCGCAAGCATTACACAGCAGTGCTTGTCCTCTGAGCAGTGGTGAGGGATAATCTGGTTTTGGTGCTGTGCTGCGGAACTGTATTTTAATGACATGATGTCATAGTTTCATGATCAAAGGCCTGTGGGAAGGCAAGGTGAGCTAACGACTGAATGCAAATGAGGTAATACATTAAGCTTGGATTATTTCAGACTGAGCATAGGCTGCAGCCTAATGTAACAGTCTTTATCCACTTGTGTAGTAAAACCAACTACTTTATTAACTCCATTATTGTGCACTTACAAAGCAATTACGTGTGTAATTTGTGAAAACTAGAGTAATTACAGTGTTAGGGGCAACCTAATGTAGAGTGTGACCCACAAATCCACTATGTCTTGTGAATGAATAGGGGATATGGAAGATGAGGAATTCAGAAGAAGGTAATAACATATACTGTATGTCAAAGTTATGTTGAATTGTTATACTGAAATGAAAATTGCCAGAAAATGTACTTTGAAGCCATTCCGGTGGAAATACAGTGTATGATCTCACCCGACACCCTTCATTCTTCTCCATCTCCATTCTCCATCTGTCTTTCCAGGGTGCTAGTGCTCCTCCTATTTTCTAACAGTGAAAATTATTGTCTCACATATCTTGGCACATTCAGTACTTGTATATGCAGAGGGAATTGTCATCATCTGACCATTTATCTAAAATGTCATCACTTGTTGCACTCCTAAAATACCTTTCTATGCCTACACATCCACTCACACTGCAGGCAGC
Organism: Argentina silus; assembly: GCF_951799395.1. Lineage (NCBI taxonomy): Eukaryota > Metazoa > Chordata > Actinopteri > Argentiniformes > Argentinidae > Argentina > Argentina silus. The sequence goes on along the minus strand of NC_139666.1, from coordinate 9,368,762 downwards.
ATTTGACTAACACCTCCTGAGGGCGGGCTGGGCACACGTAATTCTACATCATGATCCAAAGTACTTATCTTATGTTTACACCGCTGCCATTTTAAGCCACTTCACACTTGTTTGTCAAGCAACCCACATAAATGATAAACAAGGCAACAAGTTGGGGCGTGATGAATAAGCCTGTGATGTCGATGCCCTTTGTATTTTGTTTTTTAATCAGGCATCATATGTTTGTTAACAGACTGGAGGACTGAAAAATACACAAACAAGTTCATTATGAATGAAACATTTAATGATTCCCTCATATCTCAGGAACAGTAATGGAGCAATCCTCTGACACCCATCCATAAGTGAGGAAAATATGATATATAATAATATAATAATAATATAATAATATTGAAAATATTGGAGACACTAAGGCAGGGGTTCCCAAACTTTTTAGTTTCGTGACCCCAAATTGACATCAATAATTTCATGTGACCGCCAACAACTCGATTGCAGGTGATGCCAACACATAATAATGACCTCCAAGTGTATTTTTATTACCCACAATATGCTCTAATTGGTTGGATTTAAACCCCAAAACAAAATGTTTGTCTAGTTTATTAATTCATAGAGGTTAGTTAGATTTTCTCAGGTGACCCTAATTTGCAATCAGGGGACCCCACATGGAGTCCCGAACCTGCACTAAGGTGTAAATATTATTAAAAATGCAATGTAATGAAAAAGACACAGCATGTTATATTATGTGTCATGAAAAATAAATGGAAAGATGATCATTTCCCATTGAATCTCCCCCCCCAAAAAATCTGCATGCATAAATAAATTAAAAAACGCAACATATACTCTTATTTTCACATACGCATCACACTCTAGGTGCCAAACGCTTCGGGAGTGCCTAGACACATTGATGGACTGCTAAGTAAATAAAGCATATCTATCTGTAACAGAATAGCTTTTTAATTGCTGCTATTTTCTGTTAAAAATGAGGCTGACTGGTGGCTGTCAGGGACTACAGATGCCGAGCAAACTGTTTCCCTGTTCCTCTATTTGGTGCCAGATGTTTCCCTGTCATTCCTGCTATTATATTAATTGCCTTGAAAACTCATTGTCTCGTTGACTATATCGCTTTACTGAAGTGGAATATACTAACTAACTAACTAACTAACTAATTAGCTAACTAACGACACATTGTGATACAGCTGTGAGCTATATAGGCTTCTGTGTGCAGTAAGCCACATCCCAATCTGCTCACTCAACTAGGGGTGTCTATAAATACACTAGTGTGGCCTAAACGGTCCCTTCATTTTACACACCATCAGCATCCAATGGGTATTTTCCCTAGGCTATCTTTAAAAGCTACTAAAGGTTCTGGCTAGTTTGTTATGTGCACTAAGACCAACCATTTCCCATGCATTAGTGAGACGGTTGTTTGTTGTGATGACTGAAAACACTGCTACAGTATGTTCCCACGGTCAGGCAGGCTCAGACACACTTCTCTTGCTAATATACACTCACAGGCACGCGCACACACACACACACACACACACACACACACACACACACACACACACACACACACTTATTGGCGAGTACATTGAGGCAACAAAAGCCATTTTACTTCAAAGAGACAGTAATTGTTTTTGATGCAAGTGCCTTTATTTGGATGGCCTAGCGTAACCTACTGTATGTCATGGTACACTACGTCAAAAGATACGTCAAAAACTAAACATACGTTGCGTAAGAGTTACATGAATTATGACTTGTGTGGCGGTTAGGCAGTATTACACATTCACTTTGAGTGGTTACAACAACAATTAGCAAGAATTACCAACAAAAAAACAACAACTAGTATCCCAAGCATGATTCGAACGAGCGACATTCGGGTTGCTGGTCGCGCAGTTCATATGTATACACATATTTATAATCATATCATATAACTTTCACAGCAACCATGATAAGGTGCCAATTAAATGACTTTCTTAATATACATACAATGATCAGTGTAGGTATAGGCCTCAAATTAATTCCTCTGGTATGTTTGCTTTATTTCCTCGCCTATTTAAAATGTTTTATTATTCACTCGAACACTTTTACCTCAATGTAATTCCCTGTTTGCATGTAATGATGCAATTGTGTATTGTAAAACAAAAGCAATTAAATCGTCTGGATCTTCATCTAATTTCAGACCATTTTGCCTAATTAAGCAACTGCTTGTGCTAATTGAGTCATTAGGCAAAAAGGCAAAAACAATAGTGGAAACAGATCCAACGGACTTGAGCTGTAAATATTTGTTTGATATATATATGCCTAGAACACAGAATAAACATGGTTCTCTTGGGGATGACACAGCGGAAGTCATACCATGTTCGGCTTCACGTTAGTGTAGTCGAGCTGATTTAGAATCGCGGTAGGTCGTGGAATCATAGGCAGCCCTGCCTGAGACATACCAACTCAAGAGTTGCTCTTTGACCTTGAGGATTGTCCCCTACGTGTAAAGGCAGACGTTTCGGTCTTCCAGGCGGGACATGCAGGTTCTAACCCTGTCTGTCATATGAGCTGGTTGCATCAGTGTCAGAGTGGAGCCCTGCATGCTAAAATGGTAGATTGTGAATTAAAAAGATGGAGATTAATTCCAATATCAGACGTCAGAGAACCGAGAGCCATTCTTCACAATCAAATCTCCATTATGCCTCGGTTATGACATGTGTTTTGAATTGTGAATTGCGTCTATGTCATCGTAAGCTGTGTTTGTGGGAATTGTTGAGCAATGGCAGAATGAGATTTGCTAAGAATGACATATACCCGGTGGCTCAGTGGGGTGTCTCATCTGTAGCATTTGGGCTTGTCAGTACATGAGACTCATCAAGGTGCCAGAGGCAGATGCTAGATTTAGAAGAGAGTCAGAAGGAGACATAGAATAGCAGAGAGAGCAGACGACAACATTGGGACAGAGGGAGACGGAGGTAGATAGAGACTAGGAGGAGAGGGAGAGAGCAGACGGCAACATTGGGACAGAGGGAGACGGAGGGAGATAGAGACTAGGAGGAGAGGGAGAGAGCAGACGGCAACATTGGGACAGAGGGAGACGGAGGTAGATAGAGACTAGGAGGAGAGGGAGAGAGCAGACGGCAACACTGGAACAGAGGGAGACGGAGGTAGATAGAGACTAGGAGGAGAGGGAGAGAGCAGACGGCAACATTGGGACAGAGGGAGACAGACGTAGATAAAGGAGAGGGAGAGTACAAGTCGTTCTGTCTCAGAATGACAGCGGTTATGACAGTTTAAAATGAAAGCCGTTAGCAAAATCTCCTGGTTTCATGTATGTCGGCTATAATTATGTCCCAGCTGTATCCTGCAAGATGGAGTTCTGGTGATATATTATCAAGTACAGATCTAAAAGGCACCGTCAGAGCCCTTGCGTTACCTCCATTTGACAATGCAGTCGAGTTATGACATGAAAGTAAGACAAGAAGAAAGAAAGAGAGGGGATAAAAAAATATGTAGGTGAAATGGATTAGGAGTGTTCCAAACTTTAAAAAATGATTTATTCTTCAGCAATTTTTCATGTCTTACCCTTTGTGTTAAACAAGGTCAAATCATCGTCCAATACTAGTCGTCCAAGTCCAAGGACCATGCTTCAACCAATGTCGCAGGCAGGCAGTCACCAGGTCAGACTCCACTTTTCAGTCCCCACCTATCAACTTAATTGGCTGTTTAGCTGGAGGTGGTTCCTTAGTCCCAGTGGTGTTGGTGTGTCGTGCTTAATTGGAGACCTATTCTAGGGGGCTGCAGTCAGAAGCGGAGAGCCCATCTGGAGAAGCCACGATGGAGCATGAGAGTCTGTCGACTCATCTAGCAAAATACAGACCTGGACAAAATCATCTGAAAGCAACACTCTCATTATGCAGTCTTTTTTATAATGACACAAAAGGAGCAAGATGAAAGTGAAAACTACAAATAAAAGAATAAAGATAGTTTTTCAGCAGGGTGGAGGGTGTTATCAAAAAGCATAACGCAAGAGTTAGTGAGGCAGCTACATTCACTAGGACTTCACAGTCCTATATTGTGGAATACAAACTGCTCTGAGGTTGTCGGATGTACTACTGCAGTACCCAAACTGACCAATAAGAGGAGCTCTGGGTCCTATTTATCTTCTGATGTGTCCTGACCACAGAGACAATTGTTGTTGATGAGTGTTGAGCTTTTCATGGCTTTCACACTCCTTTGGTTGGAACTGCATAAGGACTCTAATTTTATTGGATACTTGGCAGAATATGTCTCTAATAATCATCAACAATGCCACTCACATAACATACATTATGAATCTTTTCCACATTAAAAGTATTGACAATGTTTTCCATCCCACATATACTGCATGTATTCCTCCTACGCAACCTCACTCTCTCACCAACCCTGTATCTAACCCCTTCTATCCTTCTTTCTTCTTTCTTTCTTTCTTCTTTCTCTCTTTCTCTCTTTCTTTCTTTCTCTCTTTCTTTCTTTCTTTCTTTCGTTCTTTCTTTCTTTCTCTTTCTTTCTTTCTTTCTCTCTTTCTTTCTTTCTTTCTTCTTTCTTTCTTTCTCTCTTTCTCTCTTTCTTTCTTTCTTTTTTTCTTTCTTTCTTCACTCTTTCTCTTTCATCCCTCTCTGTATTCTTTCCTCCTCTGCTCCGTCTGTTCCTCTATTCCCTTTTACCACCACCCACTCTCTCTCTCTCTCTCTCTCTCTCTCTCTCTCTCTCTCTCTCTCTCTCTCTCTCTCTCTCTCTCTCTCCTCTTTCGCTCCCTTTACCCCCTCCCACTCTTATCGCTTATTTTGTCTAGTGCCCTTGCTTTCTCTCCCCTCCCTCCCCTCTCCTCCCTCCCCTCTCCGACGGCCTCTCCTTCCCCATCTCCTCCCCTCCCTCCCCTCTCCTCCCTCCCCTCTCCGACGGCCTCTCCTTCCCCATCTCCTCCCGTCTCTCCTCTCTCCTCCTCTCCGCTCCCTCTCTCCTGTGCACGACTCAGATAAGCGTGAATGAGAGCGAGGGGAGCCGTTGGATGCGGGCGGGAGTCAGAGGCTAATGCCAGACGACTGGAAATCTATGATGCTTGGTTTGGCCCGTGGGGTGGGCGACAGCAGCCGCACAAATGCCAATACAGTACGCTGTCTCACACACAGCCTGGTGGGAGAGGAACACGGCTGAACCAAAGCAAGGATCACAGAGTGAGTGTGTGTGTGCGTGTGTGTGTGTGTGTGTGTGGGGGGGGGGGGGGGGTCACAGCTGGTCAGCCATTGCACCACCAACAGACCCCTGGTTGGCACACACAGGGCTGTGTGGCAACCAGCAGTCAGCCTCCTGTGTGTGTATGTGTCAGCCTGAGGGGACAGCATATGCCTATAGTCAATGAACAGAAACCAGTGTGTGTCCGACTCCGTGTGGCTTCTTCAACCCATTGTATTTGTGTGTGTGTGTGTGTTTGTGTGTGTGTGTGTGTGTGTGTGTGTGTGTGTGTGTGTGTGTGTGTGTGAATTCTGCCCATGTGAGCTATTCTGTGGGTACAATGATTCCTGTACAGAGCCCTCTAATCCCCTCTCTGTCCTCAGGGCCAGTTTATCACAGTTTACATTAAGAAGAGCCACAGTGAAGCTGTGTGTGTGTGTGTGTGCGTGTGTGTGTGCGTGTGTGTGTGTGCGCCTGCACACAGATAAATGTCTGTCTACATGTATCTGTGTGTGTGTGTGTGTGTGTGTGTGTGTGTGTGTGTGTGTGTGTGTGTGTGTGTGTGCTTTGGCTGCGAGGGCTGATAACATCGCATAACCATTGTGATTTTTTTGGCCGCAGCATTTAATCAGTGGAGGAGAATGCAGAGATATGGTAATAAATCTGCAGCTCAGTAAGCCATGTCTGAGCCCTGCACGCATTCCGGTTAAATCAATTACCCTGTGTGTTTGCTCTTCCCAGCATGCTTTTGGTCACGCGACTGCGACCTTGTACAAACACCCTCTGAGCAGGTTTGAGCTAAACAAGGGCCAGCACCAATCACTCCTATCGGCAGGGAGACGTCAATCGGGGAAGAAGACTTGAGCTGGCGAAGGAGATGCAGTGGTGAAGCAATATCCATAACTTGGACAAAACAACCGCCTCTGCAGAACCTTCCCACACGGGCCACAAATCCAATTGAGAGAATGAGACCGAGAGAGAATAAAAAAAAAAAAAAATGGCATGGATATTTCCCTCTATTTATTTCAGCGGTTGGGAAGCTTTCCTCATGCTTGGTTCTGATTGTTTTACACAGTAGAGTGATCACAACAGCCATTCATATCATCCTGCTCTCAGTGAAAAGGAGGAGAAGGGGGGGGGGGGGGGCAGTTGGCTGACTGAGGGTAGAGGTGGTCACTGCAGTGAAAGTGAAACCTTTCATTAGAAACGCATGCGGCCCTAGGAGCTGATTAACTTGCAGGTGACACCCTGACCCCAGCACTTAAGTCATTGGACTCACAAATGATGAATTGAAAACCATTATTCCAAATCAATCAGTCTATTTATGAGAGTGTGTGTGTGGGTGTGTGTGTGTGTGTGTGTGTGTCTGTGTGTGTGTGTGCGTGTGTGCGCTCTTGCGTGTCGGTGTGAAGTAATTTTGCTCTGACATCTTGACAGACTGTTGCCCCTTATGGGATCCCAACCTGACATAGTAAGGTTGCTATTCTCATATTTTGAAGGACAACACTCCTAATAGTCTCTTGACCTGACATGCCTGAAAGCAACACCACATATACTGTTTGTCAGACAGCAACAGTCTCTGGGTATTACATGTAGCCCGAGGTGGGTACGGGTAGTGGGGGAAAGCAAGCAGTGGTGACTGTGAGTCATTGATTTAAACCCCCATGGGACCAAGCTAACACCTCCGGGTCTCCTCCTTCTCTCAGTGTGTGAGGTATGCCTCTCATCGATCCATCAGCCAATCAGAGGCTCTCTCTGGGGAGACGTCCGCCTTTCTTCCTTCCTCTAATGATTTCACCAACACGGACAAAACGCTGCTCCCATGGCATACGAGACGTTCGATTATTAAAGCATCTGATACGCTAGGTACATCCTCTCAGGAACACCTGGAATACACAGCAACAGTTGTGGAGTTCAGTGAAGCATCAATTGCGAGGAGATTTGTGTTTGTGGGCATTGAATTATTGACAGTGTTTGACTACCTGTAAACTGTCTTATGAATGCTATAGACGGGTCGAGAGATGTCAGCATTCACATCAAACGGTCTCCTATTAATACTTTACTCTTTCAGTGGGAAATTGGCCTTGGTAATAACAATTACAATGCATTGTGTGTGAGAGGTGAGCTTCAACATGGAATTCCAATTCTATTCTACAGTGCGAGCATCACAATGACTTTGCGCTTGAAGTTGAAACAGATCCTCTCAACACAATTCATAACAAAGCATAGACACAAGCAACAGCACAGAAGAGGAACGTGTTCATGACAGAAGACAATGCAGCTTCTCCTCGTCAAAACAAAATTCAAATGTGTCCGTTCTTGATTACATTTCTGCTCTGAGGAGCACTAATGAAAAAGGCACTGATAAAATGCGGGTTCCATGTCCCCCCTCACCGATTAACATGCAAACACCTTGTGAGATTGAGGTCTTACAAATTAATTTTCTAGATCTGCAGTAAGACTAAAAGGAACAAGGCAGACAGTGTGAAATTTGATTCCTCCTTCCAACGTGCATGAAATTGGTTGATTTTTTGTTCCTAAGGCCTGCCTTTCCTTTCTCTTCTTGTGTTTTTATTGGCAAGTTTCACGTGACAAATTAAGAAGGTTGCAAATTAATAGTGTCTGACATAATAAACACAAATCAATACCATTACTTCAATTTGTGTTTGGCACGGGCCTGTGAGTGTATAAGCTCTCTATGAAAGTTGCCATTGGGTGGCCAATTAATTTCAGCTTGTCGATACCCCAATTAACAATTATCAACCACGACAGAGGAATGTTATATAATTATATTAATGCATTTTCCTATCTCTGGAAAGTTATTTTGCCGCTAATGAGTATAAATTGTTCATCAGTAATGATTTTTTCTTTTTGACAGTTGTTCTAAGTACTGCTCTTCTAGTTGCTATCAATACAATAACACTGAAAACCCTTTCAAAACTTCACCAGGATTATAAGACTTCTCTTTCTTCCGTCATTGAGTCTGCCATGAGTCAGACCTTGCAGCATCATCTATTGACTGTCTTTAAGGTCTTTAGATAGAAGCCCAATGCCTCCCAGAAGTCCTCATTATATCCTATAGAAAATACATTGAGTCTTACCTTCCAGTGTCATCAAATAGCTTTCTTCACTACTAACCCAACAACATCAAAGTGTTGCTGTAATATCATAGGAGCAAATGAGGACTCAGAATTCTGTTCCCAGAATCCTATACACAATTGTATTGTGTTATGATTAGTATAGGATGGCTGAAGTCCCTCATACTGTACATGTGCATCAGTGGAGGCTGGTGGAGGTAGAAATCGGAGGACAGGCTCATTGTAATGCATAGTATGGTTTGATATCTGTTCACATGGCTACTGTGAGCCCACTGAACTACTAGTGTACCACAACAAAACATAATGACGGTCTGGATACATTTAGTTTTTTTATCCTTTCAAAATAATATGTTGTTGACATTTTACCAAAGACTTCCTACTGTACGATGCCTTTTCAGAATGCTGAACAAGGACATTGCACATTGTAATGCCACCAAAATATCAGACAGAAGACTACGATGATGAATAGATTTTCACGGCCATTGTACAGGCAGCTGCATGTGAAGGATGACACCTATATGTGGCACGGTGGAAGTGTGACATTTTAGTAGGGCTTCTTTCTGAAGGGTATGCTATGAATATCTACCTGCCGGTTATGTCAGGTGCAATCGCAGCATTTTCTTAGTTAGTCATGTCCTTTCTTCTAAATCAGAGCAGGCTGGAAAGACCACCACATTGGCTTTGTAATTGATATGTAATTAATCAACCGTATTATGTTTGTAATTTTGAATGTACATTTATGATTGTTTTACGTTTGTAAGCAGGGCTCCTCCACAAAAGAGACCTGCCTAAATAAAGGTTTATTATTATTATTATTATTATTATTATTGTTATTGTTATTATTAAGGTATAGGTAAAAGTATATCAAGCTCTACTGTCAACGAAGACTACATCCAGCACTTCAAATCATATTTGATTTGCCAATCAAACATCAATCAATCAATCAATCAATCAATCAATCACTGTTTGGAATGTAATATTTTCTGCACACCCCCCCAGGGAAAACAGAGCTCTGGGCTCTGGGCACAGGGTCAGCCAGTTAGGGGTTAAGTGCCTTGCTCAAGGGCACAATGGCAGTGGTAGGCACCTTAGATATGATGCCAGCAACCGTCCACTTATTTCCATTGTTACCAAAGATGTGCTCCAGGGTGAAGATGCTCCTAGACGCTGATATCTGTTAAGTTCCCCTGATGATTAAGGGTTAGGATTTGGGGCAGGTAAGCTGATCCTAGATGCTTGCTTAGGGGTAACTTCTCTCTGTTTAGTTACAGAGGATGTTAGAATGCAGTCGTGAAAGACAGTGTATCCTGGTTTACTTTCCATACTATTTAATGGCCCTTGCAGCACAAGACAGGCCCTGTATCAGACTAGCATCCTGTCCAAGGAGTTGAATTGTATAAAGCTGCCTCACACTACAGAAACAGGAGATCGATGAGCTCCTACCCTATGGGCCATTATGGCCTGTGTGTTCACAAAGCTACTTACGGCCCAAGATAGCCCTAAGCAGCTGCTTCATGAAAAGCCTTGAGAGGCTATTGGCCCACAGAGCAAGCTGAATGACAGCTGAGGAGAGAGGCTGAGGAGGCTGAGGAGAGAGGCCGAGGAGAGAGACTGAGGAGAGAGGCTGAGGAGTGAGGCTGAGTGGCTAAGGAGTGAGGCTGAGGAGAGAGGCTGAGGAGAGAGGCTGAGGAGTGAGGCTGAGGAGAGAGGCTGAGGAGAGAGGCTGAGGAGAGAGGCTGAGGAGTGAGGCTGAGGAGAGAGGCTGAGGAGAGAGGCTGAGGAGAGAGGCTGAGGAGAGAGGCTGAGGAGTGAGGCTGAGTGGCTAAGGAGAGAGGCTGAGGAGTGAGGCTGAGGAGAGAGGCTGAGGAGAGAGGCTGAGGAGAGAGGCTGAGGAGTGAGGCTAAGGGGTGAGGCTGAGGAGAGAGGCTGAGGAGAGAGGCTGAGGAGTGAGGCTGAGGAGTGAGGCTGAGGAGTGAGGCTGAGTGGCTAAGGAGAGAGGCTGAGGAGTGAGGCTGAGGAGTGAGGCTGAGGAGTGAGGCTGAGTGGCTAAGGAGAGAGGCTGAGGAGTGAGGCTGAGGAGAGAGGCTGAGGAGAGAGGCTGAGGAGTGAGGCTGAGGAGTGAGGCTGAGTGGCTAAGGAGAGAGGCTGAGGAGTGAGGCTGAGGAGAGAGGCTGAGGAGTGAGGCTGAGGAGAGAGGCGGCCTCAGAGAGCTGACTCCAGCCAGCGGTGTCAGAAGCCAGTCAATTTCACCAGCCTCCGGACCACTGCAATCTCATTTCATGGTGCTTTCACAATGCAACCTCTTCTTAACATATTGTTAATCTCATATATTAGATTGTTATGGATGCACTCGTTTCAATTTGAAAGTGTCTTTGTTGAATTGAACGTGCAGTTCAAATAAGAGAACTAACATGGTTTTGCAGTATATGCATTTTGGTTTTGGACAATTAAGAGCAACAATCATCACAATCAACCTCATATTTAGTTACAGCGACAAAGAGTCAAAGCCCCAGTCATGTATGTATGACTTACTTTGATGTAACATTACATAGTAGTAGGCTTGAGTACAGTGGGGAAGTTTGAGCATACTATAAAGTCACTTCACACTGCAGCATTGGAGAACATAGAGGTCAAATGAAAGGCAGACCAGAACACAATAGTCTGACCAGAACAGAATATCACATTTTCTCTCTCTCTCTCTCTCTCTGCCTCTCTCTGTCTCTCTATTGCACTCAAGACCAACCATTCTTCAAGTGCATCCACATGACAACCAAAATAAAAGCACCGCATGGGGCGATCGATGTCAATTGATTGCTACAAGATATTTAGTTCATCCATCCAATTAAGTCAGAGTGAAAAAAAAAGAGTGTGAGTTTGGTCACACAGACACACAGAGCAAGAGCGAGCTATATAAATAGACCCTATATAATGATTTTCTTTCTCACCCTTTGGTAAAAAAAACTCACAGCGTGGAAGTTCAGCTAAATCAATTCAGCATGGAATTCTCTATACTGTAACTCATAATAATTCATGGTATTCACAAGTCTGTATTTCCCTTAATATTTTGTCAGTGTAATTATACTGCATTTAGAACTCCTCATTATTGCCAATATCATTATTATTATGGATTGAAGCTTGCTGTGGATTAAGCAGCACAATATTATATGAAGTACAAACATACCATATGGTTAATGACTAATCTGAAGCATGCTATATGGTGCTAATTATCTTTCAAATGTACATTTATATGATGCTCCATTAAAAACAGATTGTTAGCATTTCCTCTTCATTTGAGATTTTCAAACACATACAGTTCAGTATGCTGACAAGAGAATAACACATGGAATTGTGAGAAAACGAAGACAGTAATTCTAACAGTACAGCATATGTCTGAGAGACATTTGTTTGTATATATATATATCTGTCAATTTCTTCTTAGTTGAGATTAAAGTGAAACATGGCTGAGTTTTAATGCCATTATAGTCTTGTATTTACTGCACCAACATACAAACATTCACAGACACAAGACTGTGAATGAGAAAATGTAGTTGGAGTGAAGGGATACTGTTGTTAGGCAACTACATCTCTGCAATGCATGTTATCTCTGAAAGTTTCAAACCTGGACTGGCACACTTCAAGGCATGAGTTGTCACAGACAGCACACAGAACAAAGTGTGAACCCAAGTGTTCATCCTAATTAAGGAAATCCATTCTTTCATTACTCAAGTTCTGTCCAGTATCAAGTTCTATAGTTAGTGTTAGGTCAATGAGCCTACATTCTATGTCATTTGATTATTGTCGATTCAACTGTATAATCCAATCCCAAATGATTGAGAAAGATTGGCACTATCTAATGTCATGATGTTAGACGTTGTCTATCTCATCCATTTACTCTATGGAGTTGAGGTGAATAAGATGACAACATCACCCCCCCGAGCCCTCTTGTAATGTGAACCCTGCTTATGAGGTCAGCAATCATTGGACTAATGATGATTTCAGAGTGATTCATCACGTTAATGAGAAAAGCACAAGTGAACAAATGAAATATGAGATCAATAACCTATTCTGGATGGAGAGTGTGGCAGCTAGGCCCTTCTCTTGTGTCTGAGCCTGAGCCTTGCCGACACCGAACAAATCATTAAGAATAAAGAAACAAACAGGAGCACTCTTCTCTACTCAGTCCTTCAGCATCCTCCTTTCATCCTTCCCCTTCGGACTGCTACAGAGAGAGAGAGAGAGAGAGAGAGAGAGAGAGAGAGAGAGAGAGAGAGAGAGAGAGAGAGAGAGAGAGAGAGAGAGGGAGAGAGGGTAGAGAGGGAGAGACAGAGAGAGAGAGAGAGGGAGAGAGGGTAGAGAGAGAGAGAGGGATAGAGGGTAGAGAGAGAGAGAGAGAGAGAGAGAGGGTAGAGAGAAAGAGAGAGAAGACTAAAAGGAGAAGAGATGTAAGCAAACACCTCTATCTTTCCCTCTACCGTTCACTCCAAAGGTGTAAAAACACATATGTATTCACAAGCATTAAATGCACCTTTCTCTCGCTACCCTCCACGGGTTTGCACTTTTCAACGAGACAGCTCTTGAGCTCAAAGTGGTGAGGGGAGACATAAGCGCTGTGTTGCACCTTTTTATGATACAATCTAGCTAAAGTTTACCTACAGGGGAAAGACGTCTGAGCATCAGGGTTTATAAATAACTTAAACACTTTCAACTCATTTCATAGTGTATGTGTGTGTGTGTGTGTGTGTGTGTGTGTGTGTGTGTGTGTGTGTGTGTGTGTGTGCGTGCTTGTGTGTGTGTTTTTCTCTTGTCTCCAGGCATGCCAGGGATTTGCTTTAGGGAGAATAGTAGAGTATCGACTGCCTTTATCATTTCTACGTTGTTCAGTCAAGGAGGTGTTCCACTACTGCTCTGGAGATAGCAAAACAATTCCAACAAGTCCTATTTCACACAAACTGTACATTTAATGAGAACAATATCTTCTTAAGATTTTGTTTATTTGAGATGTATTAACACTATCATACTTACAGTATATTGGTTGACATCATTATCTTGAATACATGTTGTAACTGAAGCTTATATAAAGATGGCATTTCTCTTCTTACTGTTACAGTGATGCTGACCTGCAACATTTTCCACTCAACAATCTTTATGAGCCATTTTGTGATCTTATTTTGCCCTCATCACAAGTGTCACTTATGTACTGTAGTGCAATACACAGATCATTACTGACAGTTGGGCTCATTCATAAAGTTTTACATTGGCTGTAAACAACCCATCTGTCCTTTGAAAACAGGTTTAAATTAATAGACCTGGGTTTAATGCATGCTTAACATACTCAAGAATGTTAAACAAGAAATGAGAGTTCTCTCCCTAGAGCCCCGGATAAGGCCCTATGATAATACAGTCTTGATATTTGATCTCAGTATGCAAAAATAACACAAATAAGACAGCTAAAAGTCACTCATTTGATCCTTTGACAATAGAATAAATGTCATCCAGTGTTCGAATTTAAATCATGATTTTGCATTTGAAACTTTGTCAGTTGAAAATGTTTTTACTTTTGTCTTTGTATTATTCTGCACAGGAGACAAGGAGACAAGGAGACAAGGAGACAAGGCAACAAGGAGACAATGAAAACTTGACAATGAAAACACAATGCATAGGAAGCAAAACTTCACAGTGTTGCGTTAATGCCCTTACAAAGATATTCAATTTCAAATTTGGCTAGACTTTGGCTGCAAAACTGCTTGGTTTACATAAGCCTGCAATCAATTTCCCTCCCTCCCTATCTTCGTCAGAGTAATGAGAACTGGTTTGGGAGCAGTGTATCTCAGGGGTCACCATTCACAGAAACAGTTCTCCCTTTTCCTTTGATTTGCTTTTAGAGTGAATATTACCTACACACCGATGTGAGTGGTAAGGGATTGTTCTCTTTGAATCCCTGTTAATTCTTCTGCTGAGCTTTTTGCCGAAAGCAAGAAGAAAACGGTTGGAAAAACAACGTTATCCAATGGGATTTCTCTAACAAGATTCCTTTACAGTCTGAAATTGAGAGTACTGAGAGATAATGCAGCAGGAGATAAAGCGCTCTCTTTGATGGTCTCCTTACTATCTTTGAAAGGAAGAAGAACACCAATCCAGAAGTTTGCCCATCTTTATTAATGTGATTTTCCCAAATCTTTTATCTCCTACCCCTCAATTGAAGGCTTGATCAGAGAATGACATGGAGTCTTCAGATGGGGCGTCTAAGGGAGAGTATGTCATTGAAAATAGATTCAACTACTACAATGTATTGTATGTGAGAGCGAGTTTGCCTAGCTCTTGAGAACCCAGATCACCATGTAAATGATCAAATGGTTTTGGCGTGGTAGCACTATGGCATAACTACCCCAGGGTAACTTCAACCTGTTGCATCCTATTACATTGTTATGTTCAGGTCACAAGAATATATTTTTGCAGAGAATATATAGCTGTATTGTATTATTTCCTTTTCTTCTCATAGCTCACGCTGTTGGCAAAGGGGATACATTTTGATTAAGCTGCAAGCTTTAATTCTGCCTTTGGTATGTTAGCCAACCATGTCATTTTTTTTAATTGGATAATTCATTCAGTCTAATTCAGTTAGTAATTACAGCTGTGCTTCACCTCCTCTTTCCAGTTTGTGTGAAGAATCATTGATCCATCCACTGGTTGAAAGGAGGTTTATGGCTCTGTACCTACAGATATGGAAATCATACAAATATTGTGGTCATACGTTTCGGTAACCCTTTTTTTTACAGCCCTTTCAGCTAGTATTTAACTAGTATTTACTAGAAGAAAGAAACTTTATCATAACCACTGTATGTAGTAACGATGGGTACATTCTGGTACTTACCTCAATACAGTCAGCACCATTGGTAACTACCTGCTACTAAATGTGATGCTTGAATTAGTAAATCCCCCAAAAACAGCGAGGGTAATTAATATGCAATTATTAGTTAATAACGCTATTATATAAAGGGTTAACAAAGTTGAATGTATGTGGTGTTCCTTTAACCCTGTGAGATCTGTGTGTAAACCCTTTCCAATGGTGTTCATTATCCTTTTTCACAACATGTCATTACTTAACATTGAATTAACATGAATCATATCACGGCTGGAGTGGCCGGCAAGTAACGGAAGATCGCTGGTTCGATTCCCGGTGCCGACGGGAGGATGTGAGTTGAGTCAAGGGTTGCTGGCATCATGTCTAAGGTATCTACAGGTTAATGTATGCTTTCTCGATCGACACTGACGAAAACCATCGATTGCCAGAAATGACATTTGTTATGCCGCTGACGCTGTCATTTGACGCTATAATAATAATATACGCCATTTATCTGACGCTTTTATCCAAAGCGACTTACATTGCAGTGAATGCGTACATTTCAGTATATATGGTCCCAGTGGGGATCAAACCCACAACCTAAGCATCGTTAGCGCCATGCTCTACCAACTGAGCCCAGAGGACCGTCATAACAAGGCAAGTGAGACTTTTTTTTGTTTTAAGTTTTTGTCAAGCGATGATATGTCGATTGACACATTAAGGAAGCGTAAAACAACATTACCACTATGGATGTAGTGATCTTAATCTTAATCTTGATCTTAATCTCTTAATCATAATAATTTATAAAGTTTCAGGGAGACCTTCCCTCAGTGAGCTCTCTGTATACCATGTGCACCTCCAAAAGCAGAAAGAATAATCATCAGTGACCCCTCCCATCGGTCCCATCACCTCTTGTAGCCCCTCCCCTCTGGAAGACGCTGCAGGTCACTGATCACCAAAAAACAGACCCCCCCAGTGAGAACATTGAACTCTCTTCATGATGTGATCCCTTTGTGATGATTTGTGACATTGCTAATGAGGATCTGAAACAAATGTAAAGCTCTATTTCAAGACGGGACTTGGAGAGCATATGTGCATATTCACACTCAAGCTTCTGTTCTTCAGCTACACATCACATCACAAAACAAACAGTTTTGGAAGCCACAGGGTGATAATCAAACGCAGCGAAGAAGTTTCTCATCTCATATTTTGGATTCCACCAGCGAAGACGCTGTCAATATTATATTTTTGTGACAAACGGGGAAATCTCCCGACACGTTGTCTGTGCTGTATTAGGGTGCTGTAGAGGGGTGTCATACTTGATAAAGCTGGTAACTGCGACACCCGTTTCAAACTGCTGTCTGGCTGTAGGTCGGGAGAGATTAAAAGAGTGATGGACTGTCACTCAAGCTTTCGGCATATGCTCTCACCAGGGGCCATGCTGAGAGAAGATGAAATAAATTTGAGTCTAGCTTTAATGTCTGCTACAACATGGCAGAACATGGCTCTTGTTGTTGTGTCAGTGTGGAGAAACAGTGTATTAGAATAGTAGCCACATACATGATTTACAGTAGCAACGGATGAAACAGTCATAACATATAAAGAAAAGGATATGAATACAGAGATAATAATATATTGCCTTTCAGTATACAGTTGGGGAATTCTTTACATTAAATTGCTCTTCTATTATGTAATAATGCTGTTATTACTCTAGTACCGACATAGTAACAACTTCATAGTATCAATGCATAGTGAAACTTAGTGACAAACCTAACCTTCACAGAGAACTTCTTTGATTTGTACTCAAAGATCCCACAGACTAGCATCAAACTTTATCCTGCTTCATCTCACGGCTTTGGTGGAAATCTGCTTGACCCCTTTAGTCTGGGTGACTTTGGACATAAAAGAGCAGATAATTTAAATTGCACCGGCTCAAATTTGTTTCTTCTTATATTCATGGCTGTCTTTCTTTCATCTATAGATAAGCATCGAGCCGCATGTGTTCTACACCTTGTAGTAGTTCAGGGTCAAACACCTCCTAGCACAGTCAAAGAAGGAATATGTTCTCAAAGACTTCTGGTTAGGGAGTTGTAATCTTACTTTAATTATGAGAGAGAGAGAGAGAGAGAGAGAGAGAGAGAGAGAGAGAGAAATTTAGCTAAAGCTAAATCCTTCAAGCTTTTTGAGTTCTATGTGAGGTGAAAAACTATTTATTTAATGCTGGTATATAAAAATGCCATAGCAATTATCTACCATTGCAATTACACAAATGTTTTGTACATCTCAGATTCAGTCTTGCAGATGACATCTCAAGGTACAGCTGATAGGGTAGCAAAACAAAATCCACCATAATATGTTGTGGTGAATTCTGATGTTTATGCTATAAACTTGGTAAAGTATAAACTAACAAAAAACAAATGTCTTATAAGTTTGAGTTGAAAAATCCCCAGAGAGAGAGATGGGCTGTTAAACCAGCAATGCTAATAGTCCTAGCGTAGACCGAGCATAGACCTATTTTCATTCTATCTTTAAATCTACAACAGCTCTGCCTGAGCCCAAGGTAATCACATGGGCTCTGAAGAAGTAGGGACAAAATAATTTACTTCAGTATCGCATATTGAACAGTCGTTTTGCTTGTGGTAATGGATGACAAATGCTTGTCACTTTCACATTGAGTATCCCACATGCCTGCAATAATAACTTTCTAATTCTGGGAAAATCAATTCCCCTGGTTGTTCTGTTTTTCGAGCACACAGCACAAACAAGGCTTTATGCGTCATGTCATTGATCGCTTCTCCACCCCCTCCTTTCGAAATAATTATTTTATTGAGCCTAGAGGATGATCTGATTGATATACGCCCCAAATTACAAGGATGGTTTCATTTGTATACCATTTTGATTTGCCCTGGCTTTTGTTTGACATGCTATTTATGTGCATTTCTCTTTGAAATGGATATGAGGCCTCAACAATAAAGGTCAGCGTTATTTGCTGAGGCTCGCTGAGACAGGAAACAACAACAGAACTGGAGCTTGACCGCCTTCAGGCTATAGAAGTTCATCAATTCGGAGGAGTACAGGCCCATTGATGAGTCATTTCAGAACCGCATTCAAGAATCTACAACAGCTTCATTATAGAGAGAGAAATATAGAAGAATGGTCTACAGAGAACTGTCATTACTGCAGTCTGCTGTCAGAGAGAGGGGTTCATCATCCTGTAGAGGTATTGCTGGCAAGGTTGTCTATAATACAATTGAGTCACAGTGTTAATTATAGTGCCGATAGTGTAGTCATTAGGTGATTGGATCGTGGCCCGTTCTGCTTATTATTAATGATATATTGCCCAGAAGTATTGATTGGAAAGTGGCAAGATTTGTTTACTTTGACAATGATAACCTCATTTAGTTGGCTAAAGCATATACAGATCTGGGATGGGCTCATGTTTCTCAACTACTGAATGTAAACTATCACTGTAGCCATATTTTGTGTGTAATGCTCTCCCGTGAAAATAACACATTCACATGTAAACTATTGCAGTGCTTCTCAGGATACGCAGATTTGCAAACACAACTCCCTCTCATTTTCCTCAGATGTCCTCCACTACCATGGCAACAAATGAGCCCAATAGTTTTATTGTTTATCAGGTGACAGGGGACCCAAAGGGTAATTAATGATTAAAAGGCATCACCAGATCACAGGTGAACGATTTCCATCCTCCCCTTGTGTCTTATCCAGAGTTAATTGCCGTCTGTGTTTTTCCTCTCCTCTGTGGGCTTGCAACATGCCTTTAATTAGATTAAGACATTATTCAGTGGAGATAAGATTAATCATCACAATCAGTGACAGATATTTTTGGAAGAGCACGGATGAACTCGTAGTTGAACTTTGTACCTGTTAAAAATGACTGTTAATTTCAAAGATAACACGTCTGTGTACACTTTGGTTCCAGATACCCACTACCCAATTAGACCTGTGATGCAGAGGCAGAGAGACCGAGAGAGAAAAATAAACTGCTAACAACCAGTTGTATCATTATAGAAGCATTGAAAGACCAATTCTCTTTATTAGCCACATAAGTTATTGATTCAGGTTATTGTTTTGACAGATGTATTGATTCAATAAGCATGACCAGTGTGAATGCTGGAAATAACGATGCTCAGCAATCTCCCTCTCTCTCAGGATGATCTGATCTATCATTTTGGCTGCTCGCTCCTCAGACACGACACCATCAATGTTTTTGATTGGCCAGCTAGAGTGAACCTTGTCATCTCACAAGAGTTACTGGTTGTGCTATGGCATCTTATTTTACAGTACTCAATTCCAAGGCCAATTGAAATGAACAGGCCAATAACAAAACCTAAACATGGTAAAACATATGGCAGGAGCAGGTGAGATGGCATACAGGATTTACAGTATAGGCGTAGTTATAGTACATGCAGTATGAAAAGGCTATGACTGTAATATGTTGTGGAATCTTCGATCTAATCAACTGATATATCAATGCCATGAACGCTTCTACAGTATGTCTTTAAAGGTACATTATAGATCATTAAAAATAAAAGGAATTACAAAATCCATTGCTGCCTTGGGAACATTATACGGTATACTTAAAGGTGAGACCAGACAGATGGCTGGTAACAAGGGACGCAGAAAAAGGACATCAAAGGGTAGCATTTGCAGAAGGAGGCTCTTTGACTACAAGGCAGCCAACAGACGGTCTGTCATCTAAATATTTGAACCATTGCTGGGTCTCTAATGGGTTAATTTCTGCTTGTCTTTCTCACATCAAATGGTCCCCTGCATTCACCATATTGATCAATTCCACAGACAATTTCAAAGTCTTAACAGTGCAAAAGTGTTCACTGTAGAAAAAGGCCCAAAGCTGAGATTGAAGCTGTTGTTTCCTGTAATTTGCATATTTGTAACATCTTAAAGTTTCAACGCATTTGTTCTTTATGTAAAATAATGTTCTGGATTTGATTACTGTAAGAACACTCCAGAAAAATATCCTTGTTTGAGTTTAGCAAAACTGCCTTTTTAAACCTTTACAATTAATAATGATGGCGGGGTTAACTTTTTACAAGTCACAAATTCTGGCTCTAAATGTTCAAATACATCATGGTATTGAAATCGTTTCTTTGATTGGCTGTTAGCTGTTCGAAATCTGCTGCATGGAGTTCAACATATCGCCGATATGTTGTGTAAAGATGAGTAGCTAGTTAATTGCAGGGGTGTTACACAAAGCATTCCATTTCGTATTCAACTTAGTTACAAATAATTAAATTACATGCAAGTTTCTTTGTGCAACGCCAGCCTGTACTTTTGCCAAAGAGAACTATTATTATGATTCAGAAGGCAAAGGACCCCACAGAGAGAATGTGACAAATGCCAACATGTCCACTCTCCCCGGGCATGCTGCCCAAACTTCTGCCCGTCCGCAAAAAAGGTCCCCCCTTGCCATTTTAATTGTGTGGAAATAAGCTCTTTACAGGTAATTACAACAACAATTATCCTGTTCAATGGTTCATTATGCCTCCTACCAGCAGTCTATTAAAGGGCAGATTATAGGGAGGTAGAAATACATGAATGCCAATAAGCTAAGGCCCACCATGGAGGCTATGACCAGGCCTGAACAACAACCTGTAATAACAAGCACTTTGTCTTTAATATGCATGAGTAGAGAGGCGGGTCAACAGCCTGCTTGCATCAGGGTCAGTCAGTCTCTGAAATATGTACTTTGGAAAAGAGTACAGTAGCTTTTTACAGAACTCCTCATTTGATAACAGTTAGGGAAAAAGGTAAAGCACTGAGATGCTATCACATTCATTGTTAGACACAATTGTGTGGTGGAACTTCAAATATCGTTGAAGGTACTGTATGAGAGTACACAGGTCAGACATACATTAACAATAACATATACAATAACAACAAATGGCCATCAAAATGGAATAGAGTTATAACTGGTTAAAGCCAAGTAATCCAAGAAGAAACACATGCAGTGCCTTCAGTGAGTTGATCTCTTGAACCAGCATGTACCTTTTCTTTGAGATGAGCGAACATCAAGAAATAGAACACTGGTAATCCCATGGCAATCATACAGAGCTGGGATCAATGGATGTCATAAAGCACAAAGTCTGTGTTCTCTCTCAACAATATTAGAACACATAAAAATGCTATAACATAATATTTTACTGTGAGGGGATTTTATTCCATGAAGTGACAAAACTTGTGGACCCAGACAATGTGAGACTACTAAAACGTCTTTACAGTCAGGTTTGTTGTTGCAGGTCAACAGTAGCACACCCTGTGTTTTCATAAAGATAAAGATTACACTTGCTGTGTAATACAAGAAGAATCTGTTTGAATTAATTGTTTTTGTTTCAATACAATCTGTGACCATTTTGTTTCTATTCAAACAATTCAATAAATGTACAGTATTGCAAGTTTTAAGAGTTGTGATTAAGCAAGTTAAAGTAATCCAACACTATATGTTGTAGGGTTGTCAAACAGGACTGATAACATACATATGTACAGTAGCAGCATAGCCTTTCTCCTATGTTCATATGTACAGTAGCAGCATAGCCTTTCTCCTATGTTCATATGTACAGTAGCAGCATAGCCTTTCTCCTATGTTCATATGTACAGTAGCAGCATAGCCTTTCTCCTATGTTCATAATCCCCCCCTTATTATAGTGTTCACGACCAAATTTGGCCGGTCTGTTTTAACTGTTCTTATATAAACACAAAAAACATAAATCATCGCCAAATTTTGTTTAACACCTTTTTAAGCTGTGAAACAATGTGTTCAGCTAGTGGTTAACATGAGTAACTGCAGTGAATATACAAAGAACAAACACTGAAAATGTATTTCTACATTTTTCCTATTGTATGTATGTATTTTTGGTGGTCATTTTAGACCTGGAACCCCACAGGTGTGACAAAGTTGACTAAACCACTCAAAATTCCATGAAAGTGTTGATCAGCATTTGCATATGTTCAAATGCCTAGTGTGGAGGAAAACATAAGGTCTTGAGGCACTCAGATGAAAAACACAATATTTATGATTTAGGAAAAGTTGTAGATCCGTCAGATTTGACCCAAACACTAGAGGAAGGATACAGTAGCACCTTAATCCAAACAAGACACTTTTGTACAGTATATTTTGGGGTATACTGTGTAAGGGATAATGACTGATGAGGTGAATACATGGTTCAACTATTTTTTATGGAGTACTGTAGACTCATATTGAGTTATTTGTATCTTACCTTGCAGTGTCTAGACTGTGTTGCATTTTACAAATAATAACCCTCCAAATGAATTAAAGATTCAATCATGAACAAATAAAGGATAGTTTTAATGCAAAGCTGAAATATTGATGTACAGTACTATTCTTAGTGGCTATTAATATTGATGTAGAATTTTGTTTCCAGGCTTACTTCTAAATGAACAGAATGCATCTGTGGTTCAACAAGGAAGGGAGTTGGAAAAAGCATCACTTAGATGGAGAATGGCAGGCTTTTTAAGCCCATTTAACGTTTTTAGGGAACCGCAGAGAAAAACGTATAAATACAAATGTACATCTTCAGAGTATCACTCAAGCGGTCCTCTGGAGAATCATGGAATGGATGAAATGTAAATTCCCCTGCCTCATGGCTCAGTATCACTTACCTGCAAATCCATTTCTTGTCATGAAAGTGCCATTCCATTACGGAATGTCACAACAGCAAAAGAATGTATGCATAAAGTACTGTAGTTCTTGACCGTGGAGACAGAAAGCAGTCAGCATCTTCATTCTACTTGGACTGGAGTATATAAATAAGCTGCATGTTCACATTAGTCATACTGTATTCATGGTTTTGCAGTATGATGGGGTGTAAGGGTCTCATGATGTGCTGAAATCCAAGGCAAACCTGAGGATATGTACTGAACATACTGTACTGCAACAGATGTTGGCAAGAAGGTGTGTGGGAGATATCATGTATGTAATCATTTTATGATTGAGACATTTACATTTTTTATTGACTGCTTAAACCATTTTTAAGAATTCACATGCCCACATCAAAAACATACTTGAGCACAACAGTAACATTGTCAGAGTCATTTATCATTGCTTTCACACAAAATGCAAATTTTAAGCACATACTGTATTTGCAAAACAGTTAACACCTACTCTCTACATAAGACGCAACAATTAATTCAGTGGGTGACAAACAAAACTGAATTATTCCTTTAAAGCATATAGCTATTTCCACTATCAGTCAATCCCTACTCCATACATTGTAACTCTGATTGGTCAACAGTTCAACTAACAATCAGTCTGTAATCACAAATGAAATAGGTCATCAGTAACGTAACACGTGGCCTGGCAGGCAGGAGAAAATAGACTACTGTAAATGTTTTTGTTGGCTCTTGTTGTGTTCTACCATTGTTGTTGTTGTAACTACCTGCTTAATTCTGAATATTTTAGATGAATTCATGAATTCATTCATTTGCATCATATTCACTACGACAGGCACAGCACTACCATAAACTACAGTATATAGTACAATGTTTTTCTGTGTGTTTTTCACCTTTATTTTCAAATTAAAGTTGTCCAACCTGCAATGCATATTGATGGTTACAGTTACTATTTAGTGTGTAATTATTAAATTAATGTTGGAGCAAACTTTTCATCACACAACAAATGACACTGTTTTGATGCACTGATTTGATTTTCTAAATTTTTAAAGTTATAGTGTATTTTGCTAAATAAATGTGGTGTGGCAAACGTTTTATATGTTTAGGGGAATGTGGTAACTGTTTTGAAAAGTTTAACACTGTTTCAAGAAATGTCCTGAAGCAATCGAGAACTGTATTTGGAAAAGGACAAAAGACAAAAAAAAAAAAAAAAAAATCCCCTGAAAATGAGGATAAGACTAACTAGATTCACATGCCAGTGATCAATTCTACCCCTTCTTTTTGCTTCAATACACATTTTGTATTAGAAGTTTGTTTATGTGTGATGGTGCTCTTTTATTGGACGATGAAGGCTTCCCCCTAGATACCCTTTCAATGGATGGAACAGTCTGAAAGGAGTATCTAGGAATTCTAGTTCTGTGGGTAAAAACTCCAGTGAAGAATTTAGAATTTAGAATACACTGCTGCATTGCCTCAGACCCTAATCTCTAATGAACCGGGAGAAAGTGAGTTCATGAAGGTGAGAGGGCAGAAGCTTGCAGGAAACAAGTTCAGTAAAGGATGGACATTCTCGGCCTACATGCTCAGAGTTATTTGAATATGATTCATTACCACCTATTAATGGTACTATATGGTCCAACAATCTGGATGAAATTTGTGCCGAAACCATTCTCCAGAGTCTAATTAAGAAGTATGTGAAAGTTTTGGAAAAGTACCATCTGAACATATGATACAGTATTTGGCATTATTTACACAGCTTCACATTTGTTTGGATTAGAATATCTTTGGGGGGTTGCTCAGTTCTATTTTGGTGATGCACAATAAAAACTTTATTTTTGGTCAGGGGGCCACAGTACCTCAAGTTTCAGCAAGGGGACATCACTACCGCTCAGAGCGAAGCAGCCTACTACTAGCTCCAATCCACCACACTTGCATCTTTTCTGGCCCTGACATTAGTAGCCTGTGTTTGTTTTGGCAAAGCCTACAGTATCTCAACTGAATCCCAGTGAATGGCAAATACTGTGAATCAGAGCCCTGGCTTTGTTAAATTACCATCAGCTTACCAGTGATGTGTGTCCGTTACTAATAGGATAAACTGGAAGGGAGTTATCCACTGTGACCTTTGTTTGACAGGGTTCATTCATCTTGTCCAGCTGGCACGCTCCTTTTTAATTTTGCTGCTCTCCAAGTGCAGTGGCATGGTTTATGACCTTGATTTAGATGCATTATTTCTTAAATGAAACCCTAGCATTAGAGAGCCCCCCCCCCCCCCCCTTCTCTTTTTCATATTTTCACTTATAGATTTTTGAAAACACTCAAAGAACAGAAGGAAACTAGTATGAAGAACAGAAGGAAACTAGAACACCATAGAGATGGAGGTAGGCGTTATGTGTTAATTTGATTATGCAATCATCTTTTACTGCAGTATAAATACATACCTAAAGAATTCTCAGATATAGTTGTATACTGTTGGCCCTAAAGGTTAAAGCTGTAAGAGTGTGATTTGAATAGATTTCTGTTAAAAACTGTCATGAAAACTTTCATCACATCGAATCCCAGCTACCCTCTTGTCCTTGCATAGCTCAGACACAGGCTCCATATACTGTATCATATAATTTACATAATTGGCACTTGAATATAATCATATCGTTGAACCCTCTCTGCTTGATAACCCTACTTGATTTTATTCGCCCACTGCACTCAGATATAGGGGTTGTCAGAAGATCACAGATGCAAGGTTTCAGTGGGCAAAATATATAATTAACAGGCACAGTGCGGCACTGCTGAGTGGTCCACAATGGCCAACACTATTCCAGAACATACTAAATACAGGGGCACAGAACCTTTGAAAAGCTAATAGAGGTAACACATTTTAGCTTTATAATAGTTACTTTTGTAAATGATTCGCTCGGAAGTTTTGAATCACTCCATTAATTGTACTTTATACTGATTTGTTTGACATACTTATTCATGTTTTTCGAGTGAAGTGACCATGAACGTTGTATATTAGTACAACACAGAAGAACCCTTGTGACCTCCTCACTCTGTGTTGCTGATATTGATATTTTCATTCATCATCATTCATCAAATATTGGTTGACAGGGGTCCTAAAGTGTTGTGGCACGCATCAATGATGTCATTTCAGAGTATATGAAAGATGAGGATATATATATATATATAGAGAGAGAGTAATACCACATATCTAACTTAAAGTGAAGTTCAAGGAAGCAAATATGTATGTGATTTTGTAATTGGGGTAAACTATCCCTTTAACAGTATGTGTATAGCACATTAATCTCGCTGCTCTCTAAAATGTTTCAGGTTGGGTTTAAGATACAATGTGTTGTCATGCATGACACTTAGTGTATTTTCTATATTTTGTTTTAAATAGTAAACGATGTAGTTGTAGTGTACACTTCAAAAATACAGTTCTCCAAACACATGTTGATATTTAGTAATACAGTACAATATTAGCCTTCATGTATGCGTTGAAGTGGATTGATTTTTCAGGATGGGCTGTCTTTTTTATGTTTTTAAGTTTGCCAGCTTTATTGATTTAATAAGCACACACTGTAAATATACCATGGGTATGTTTTATGAAGTCACTAGAAATAATACAGAAATGCAAATCTGTCATCAACATAAATTGGCCTCAACAAAACAATATCAGTCTGTTTCAATGTTGTGTATACATTGATTAACATTTACTGTATGATCATTGAATACTAATAATTTTCATTGCATGTGCTCATTGAGTTATAACACTCAGAAAAATAATTGTCTATCCAGAATATACCATCCCCATACATTTGGGGATGGTATATGGCTTTTTATATGACATCAATCAGAGAAATTAAAAAATAATAGCAAACTTATGGTATTATTAAAATCAGGCTTTACACTGACCTTGACCTCAACCTTTGGTCATTTGATTACAGATCCATAAAAACAAAATGTTCCCTCTATTGAAAAGATCAGCTGTTTTCTGCCTGAAGAAAGGTAGACCGAACCCAAGGTTCACCGTTGTACCAACAGAGAACACCGCAATAACCACGTTATAATACATGTTGACTATGGTCACTATGGAATCATCATTTATGCGTCTGAGCATAACTACATAGTTGAACTACAAAACTATAGTTGAACTACAAATAATCCAAAGAGAACAGAGGAGGTAGAGGACAGTCTGAACGATTCCCATGACGGTCAGTCTCATCTGGCTCTGGTGTTGGGGGCTAGAGAAGGAGCTGCTGGTGCTTTCCTTCATCCTCTTCATGTGTCTACGCAGGTACTGGAGAGAGGCCCCCCACGACCCTGCCATCACCACAATGGAACCCAGCACGTAAAAGATGTGAAAGTAGTGAAAGACTGTTGTGAAGGCAGCCATACTGTCCATGGAGCTACTAGTGACAGTGATCGTACTATTGCCAGAATATGAATAGTTGCAAAGAGTTGCAGAAGAAAACAACAGAGGCAACTGTGATTCTTATAAACTCATCCTTATCTGCTTCTTTGTAGTACTCTGTGTTGTAGATGAAGGTAAATGTTAATAGATATGTCCAACTGAGAATATAGAGAACTGTCTGCACCAAGCCTGTAACCATGACTCTCATCTGACTCTTTAACTGGGGCTGAGAGAAAGGACTGCTGCTCTCCTCTATATTCTTCATGTGCTTCCTCAGGTAGACGTAGGTGTTGCAGAAGGAGAATATCATCAACCCAAAAGGCTGGACAAAGTACAAAGTAGATATCACTGAAGATATGGTGTTAAGACATATGATCACTCTTTCCTCTTCGGGAGTGACAATATTGTTCTGGTGGAAGGAGCTGAAGTTGGTGCTGAAGTTGGAGACCTGGGTATCAACTAACTGCTTAGCTGCTAAAGAAGTGCCCAATGCCAGCAGCAATAAAGCTCCATCGTAGAGAAGACCACAGTAAATTACTTTATCAATGTGTTTCTTCATCCAGATGAAAATCACACTGTGCTGAGGGACAGTTGTGATGTAGTAGAACACACTAACCCAGGAACAAAAGGAGCACATCATAGAGGAGGTAACAAATTGAATGTATTTTGCAGCTAAATAAACAACATTTTCAGCTTGTTTTGAGAAGTATAATCCGATCAGTAGCAGTATGTCTATTTGATGGACCAAGCTGGTAAAAACCACCAAGTGCAGTAGGATCCTCAGAAGCTGATGACGATTGAGAGCACACTCTCTCTCTGGGAGCACCAAGCACACTGCAAGGGTGATGTCTAAAATGATGGCCATAGAAGCCACTGGTCCACTAACCATTGCCATTACTGAACTCGCCATTGTTATCCCTTTTCTTCACCAACACACCAATCCTGCTCATATGATGCCTGTCCTCTGCTCTCTCAGACTCACAGTGGTCCATTGTTGACAACCCCAGACTGTCGAGATGCAAACTTGGCTTGTCAGGGAAAATGTACCGTACCTAGCGTGCAAACATCATGCAAAACAAAACTTTTTTTTTTTTTACTTTGCAACGACTCAAATCTCACACAATGAATTTCCGAATGTTAATTATATAAACAGAATAACAATCTAAAGAAATGAACTCCCTGTAGAGAAACAGCAAACATCAATGTATTTGCATTCATTTACACAACCTGAAAGAAAGAGTGTATCATCTGCATAGCTTGCTTATACACAGCAGCACCATGCTGCCTTAAGACAGCCTGAGAGAAACCGAGGCACGGTGAGATACTCAGGGAGAACAGAGAGATCAGGGTGCGCTGCATATGTGCACCAGGATCCATGTTACGATAGAAGCTGTCTGTATGGATGAACACTACAGTGATCATCCAAATGCAGCTCGGGATATAGAGAGCAGCCTGTACCAAGCCTGTAACTGTTACTCTCATCTGACTCTGTAACTGGGGCTGAGGGAAAGGACTGCTGCTCTCCTCCATCCTTTTCATGTGCTTCCTCAGATAGACGTAGGTGCTGCTCCAGGACACCATCATGGACCCAAAACATAGGACTAGATAAGTCACGTAAAGTGCGAGGCAGACATAGTCCAGAAAGAAAGCAACAGTTTCAGAGTCAACGCTTTGCTCTGTGGCGTTGCTTGCTGAATTAAACTCATTAGTTCCCCCTCTCAGACATTCTTTGGTTGCATGGGCTGTCATTGTGATGAGAAGCAGGAGCCTGTCCAATGCGAGACCCCAGTATGTGAAGACTTTGATGTGCCTCCTCACACAGGAGCAGATAGCATGACTTGGGGAAACAATGATGATGTAATAGAAGACACTTAGCCAGGCGAAGGATGAAAAGTTAGCACAGGATGCTCCAAAATAGGTGGCTAATACAAGGATCTGAAGAACCCTCGGGAGAAACATTTTTAAAACAGTGAGGAGACTTGTTGCTTGGTAGAAGGCGCTGCTGGCTGTTATGGTGACCAGGAGGAATTTCAAGGGTTGTTGAAGTCTCTCCCCCAAGTCATTCTTTGGATGTGTTCAAAACTGTGGCGGTAAAATAAATGGTTCCACAAACACCAGCATACACAACGTTATCCATCTTCTTACACCCTTTCACTGGGCACTAGCACCGACATTTCATACCTTTGTGCATGTTGTGCATACCTATATGCTAATATGAAAGGTTATCAAAATATCTTATCATACTTCCTTGGAACATGCACAAGTTTGCAAGTGAAATCAAATCAAAGCAAACAACCATGGCCTTACTCACCCTACTCATCTACCCACTACCAATGCCACTGTAGCAGTATGGCTAAGAGGTTATTCAATTTAACATTTTTGTCTGAATTAATTTTAATTGGACTCTTAATTGGAAGAATATCCCTCTGCATCTCCCTGTGTTGTAATATTCCACTAACCTTGTCAGGAACAAATACTGCAGTAAGCATGATTCATTTAGAGACACAATACAATTTTCCACACCTGCAGGTTTGACTCAAAGCAATTAAATACCCTGCCTGCGTGATTGAATTAGGTCAGATTCCATTCTGTACAGTACCATGTTTACCATAACATTTAGAGGAAGAGGATTGATTCTCAGACCAGGTAATGAATAGATCTGTGATATCAGAATATCAATCCCAAGGACCACCTCTTATTACTCATTGCTCACAAACACACACATCGATGTAAATGCACACTCCAAGGAGACGACACGTGTGTGTGTGTGTGTGTGTGTGTGCAAGAGAGATACAGAGAGAGAGATACAGAGAGAGAGATACAGAGAGAGAGAGAGAGAGAGAGAGAGAGAGAGAGAGAGAGAGAGAGAGAGAGAGATACAGTGAGAGAGAGAGAGAGAGAGAGAGAGAGAGAGAGAGAGATACAGAGAGAGAGAGAGAGAGAGAGAGAGAGAGAGAGAGAGAGAGAGAGATACAGAGAGAGAGAGAGAGAGATACAGAGATACAGAGAGAGAGAGAGAGAGAGAGAGAGAGAGAGAGACAGGAAAGAGGGAGAGAGGAGACCCAAAACACAAAATAATTGTAGCACAAAGCTGCTCTGGAAGAAATGTTTATTTTTCAAAAAGAATTTCTGTTTTTATTAAACATATATTCATAATATACCTGTACAATTCTAGCTGTACAAAACTGGCCCTCAAAATAACCACAATATCAACATGAGTACAAAAAAGATCTTCAGAGTCTCAGAGGTTAATTATAACTTGCTGTCAAGGACACTTTAATTGGAAATAATCGTTGTTGTTTTTCAGGCAATATTTTCGCCACTCCCACTACTTAATGATTGTGTGTTTATGAACAGTTGCTCATGAAAGTCCTCTGCATATAAGATACAGTCTACATTTTTCCTCTCTCTTTTTTTATTTTATACACTGTCACTGTGCTGTTAGGCTTTAGTGCCATTGATCCGTCCTTTCTCAATGTAAGGACGAAAACAAGACTACTAAGCATTACCATCAAGTATCCCAATACCAGTTGTCAACACTATTCACACATTATAAATCTAAAACAGGGGCGCTATTGACTTTAATCTGCACTGAAGAAATGAACTACAGTCTCAGAAGATATTACATGTCCACATACATATGTGACCAGTATCAAGGTTGCAACACAACAAAACATCTCTGGAAAAAAAAATGAAAAAAGAAGAAAAACTAAACTAAACTAAACAAAGAAAAAAAGATTAAGAGCTCAGGAGAACATGAAAATCAACAGAAGCTTTGTATATGGCAGCTCAGTGAAGGCTCCTCTAACCCTTGGCCAGCAGCCACTTGAGTGGGATTTGATGAGTTCTCTTGCTAGGGGACAGGTAGCAGATGTGGATCCTGCTGGATGGGTTATTTTTACTTACCCTTACCCTTTACCATGGTACAGTACAATACGAACCAGCCTACAGCTTGGAAAAGCGAGCCAGGAATATTTGGTCAAGAGCAAACAAATTCTTGTCAAGCTTTTGAACAATATTGTGGGATACTGGGTACCTGTCTATCCTAATTTTTACTTGTGTTTGTTTATAGTATGACAAGTGAGGCATTAGGCTATTCTTAAAGCAGTGTGCTGTAATTGCCTGTCAATATCTTGGCCCCTTGTGCCACTTTACCCTCTGTATTAGCTGTAATGCTGTGGCTTTCAGCTGTGTTTAATTCTTGACCCTCTTCTTACATGGGTTTAAACAGATTCATTGCACTCATTGTCTCCCCTCGACAGTCCGGGTCTTCTCTTGGCCTCCAGCATCCATTCACCAATTCAGCACCAATGTCCATCTGTCCATCCGTCCTTCGGTCTCTGACTTAGGAACAACTTGTTCCCATAGCATTGCCTGACCCAACCACACCTAGCTCCTATTTGCTTTATCGTTGGATAAATCCATTCATTGCACCATACCCATAATGTCACATTCCCTTAGGACACTGTCTCCCCTCCCCATCGCCAGCATTCCGGTGGCAGACAGAACAATATCACTGGAGCTACAAGTCCTGTCTACACACTATTCCCACAGTTCCCTATAGGAGAAGGAACTCTCCTCCATTTCTAGCCCCAGAGAAGGGGAAAAGGCCAAGGACCTCACCCCGGGCCGTGCAGACAGCTGGACAAAACAGAAGAGAGGTAAGCAATGGCTAGAAGGCTTGGCTGGAGAGCAGTCCAGCACAGGGCCGCTGGGTGTCAGTCAGATGTAGTACTCCTTCATGCTGTCCCTGACTGAGTTGTGGAGGTGGAGTTCTGTCCGGTAGGCCGTCTCCAGGCTGTGCTGCCGCTGCTCCTTCTCCTTGATGCTGGCGGCATTCCTCTGGGCCTTACGCTGCTGGTACAGGAAACGGGTCATCACCGCCACCACACACAAAGTGATGAAGACCACCGCCGCGACTACACCTGGGGAGGGGAGGAGCAAGTGCAGCCATCTTTAGAGGACTATTATAGGGCTATATTCTCCGGTCAGTTCAATGTAGTCAGGTGGCTATTGGCTAGGCAATGGTCTTAAACTGACCACAGATGAGAGATGAGAATAACTGTAACTCAAAGAGAGAGAGACAGAAACATCCACAGAGGAGACAGAGAGAGAAAGAGAGAGAGAGAGAGAGAGAGAGAGAGAGAGAGAGAGAGAGAGAGAGAGAGAGAGAGAGAGAGAGAGAGAGAGAGTGATGGAAAAGGAGAACAAAGAGAGAGAGACAGACAAAGACAAAAAGCAGACAGCTGGTGCTCATTCTCATATTAACAATAAATTAACAGAGAATAGAGAAACGGACCTCCTATTAAGACTGAACCATTCCTGGTATCGTTGCCTTGCTGTCCCTTATCTTTGTTTGCGTTGGCAGCTTGATCTGGGAGAGAAGGAAAGAGAATCAGCCTAATTCATTAACTTCCACAGTAATGAGTGAATGAGCTGTGCCGAGCAGCCAATGGATGGTCTTTTAACAGGCTGTTTGCCGGGCGCAAGATAACACATTTGTGTAACTCTGCGCAAACAACGATAAACAAAACTTCTATTAGGCCGGAAGGCATCGACTCATTGTTGTTTTGTACTCTTTCTCTGATTTATTCCTGGAATGTAATAATGATGCTTTTGGGCTAGAGGCGAGGCTCCTGACATCCACAGTCGATACACACTCCAAATGTCTTCTGCTGTGACAGAGCCACAGCTGCAGCCGAGTGAAAGGGACTCATTCATTTGTTCAATCTGAGTTCATCTAGTTAGCCGTGAACAGACTCTCAGTGTTTTACAAAAAAAACAACACTAACCTGAGTGTGGGTGTGAGGTCGAGGAGTCTCCCAGCGCCCCACAGTTAGACTCGACCATTTGACCCCGTACGCTGACCAATGAGCTGCCACGATTAAGCAGCGCTGCCTTCAGGGGAGCCACGTGATTGAACTGGACCGATGACAGGCAGCCAATGAAACCTTTGGATCCTGCCTGCATCACTTCCTCATCGAAATTCTCCCCTCCTGTAATCCAGAATCAACACTGAACTATTGGTGCCTGTTACAGTATAAATGTTATCATAAACATTGTTATGAAAATATTGTTCTCATAAACATGTTATACATGTGAAGGATCTCTGTGAAAGTTAACCCACAACAGAATGAGCTCCTTCAAAATGAAAATAAACAAATCAGCCATATTTTAAGGTGATAGATTTAGCCTTCTTTGGCTACTGAATTAAAGACAAAAGTTTCTATGGCAACAGAAGGTAGGGATACAAAAACTAAATCATCCCTTTGCATTGATGGTCACATCTTTAAATCTGCTAGTATAGGATTATGGTTATTCTCAGAAAGGGTTTGTAAATGTTCAGAAATGCTTCTGTGCATTTAAACCCATAAAATCATAGGTCATAAATATAACAGATTTGACATGATTGAAAATCTTATAAATGTATAAACTATATAATGATTAAACTGCGTCATACTATAATCTAGTTTCATTAAATGGTCCTTGTTCCATTATTCAAAATAGCTCTCCACTCGTGGCCATTTCATTCCAGAAGAAGGCTTACCGATGACTTTGCCCAAAGTCAAGGATCTGATTAAGATCAACTCTGCATCAGATGACAGGGTATACTTTCTGTGGATGTCCTGGTCGATCTGGTGAGCGGAGAGTAATCAAATGATGAGCAGGTTTCAAGAAATACAAAACCATTGTAGATTTCAATGCAATATGGATTGAGTATTATGTTCTTGTAACTAGCTTTGTCAGAATGGCATCTGTAGTCCAGCTCTAGCTTAAGTGCTTTGAAACCTCCGTTTTGTCCTGAAACACGTGACCCCACATCCCACTCTGTCCATTCCTTATCATCCTCCATCATGCTCCTTCCCTCAATCTTCCTGCCCCCCCCTCTATTTCTCTCTCTCTCTCTGTCTCTCTCTCTATCCCTCTCTCTCTCTCCCTCTCTCTCTCTCTCTTTAGTAACAATAGTGAACATAATGTTGGAGTCACAATGCAATCAATCAATCAATCAATCAATCAAGTTAATTTGTATAGCTCTTTTAACATAGACACGTCACAAAGTGCTTCACAACAAAAGTAATACTAAACAATATAAACAATACATACAATACAAACAATTTGATCTACTGTAACAGCAAATCATAGACTCCCAAAAGTAAGCTAAGGAAAAAAACTCCCCAGAGGGGAGAAACATATAGGGCACAGTGGCAAAGAAAAACTCCCACAAAGCACAATTTTCCTCTCGTATTTGTGCTGTTCAAACCCTTGTTTATACAGTATGTACCTCAGTGGGGAACATACAAGGGAACATATTGTATAAGGAGGGCTCATTGTAATGCATGGTATAGAATGAAGAATGGTTCCATCACATGCATTACAATGAGCCTGTCCTCCTGATGTACAACCCTAGCCTAGAAAAGGCCTGTACAATCTCTCCCAGTGGGTTAACTCTATTGGAATAGTGGTAACAGACCGTGCTTGCAAGTTGGGAGACCCAGGTTAGAATCCCGCAAGGGTTAAGGTTAGCCATTGGCTACATTGGTGTCTTCCTCACCTGTACGTAGAGGTCCTTCCCCTCGCGGTGGACTCTGATGCGGTGGAGGAGTCCGTCTGCCAGACTGCTGGGTCTGGGGATGAACACATCTGGTCTCCTGTCTACATGGAGACGGTACCAGATCTGCAGACTCCCTGGTGGAGGAGGACGGAGACATGGAGACATTTAGAGGAATAAACTAGATGGGAATAGGTGTCATTTTCCATTTACATTGTTTACATTTAGCAGAAGCTTTTATCCAAAGCGACTTACAACAAGTACATTTGTCTAAAGTAAGTGATCATCTACACATCAGTCATCATAAGAAAAAAAAAATCTATGCTAGGAGCAGGGGCCATTGGCAGTCACAATGCTAGAAGAAGGAAGATTAGTTTTTTGTATTTATTTATTAACAGTAGAGGAACTGTACAGACGGGTAGTGGGGGGTGAAGAGGTCTTTAGGAGGGACAGTCAAGATGTAGCCTGAAGAGATGCCCATTGTGCAATGCCCATTGTACTACATTCATCTAGTTATGGAATCATTGTCCATTTGCTGTTTGAATAAGGGCCCAGAGTGTAGTGTACCTGGACGTGAAACATCAGAAATCTCTATAGCTGTTATTGCAGTATGATGTGTGCATGGTTTCATAATAGCGCACTCCCCTGAACATCAGACAAACAGGATGTTATTGTGCATTCAAACTAAACGTTATTGAAATCCCATTCATTGGAGTTATGATGCTTTGAAAACTGTATTGCTTTGCTCCAATTGAATACTGCAATTGTCTGTAATGTGTAATAATGATTACTAGGGTAGAAGACTCAATTGCACGACTCAGGACACAGGCTTGATCCAAAAGAAAAGTTTTACTAGCAAAAGAGTTTGCTACACAGGCAGTCAATAGGTAGCGTATATCCAGAAACGGGTAGGCAAAACAGAGTACGGTACACAGGTAGTCAATTCCAAGATCAAGGCAGATAGGAGAAGGCAAAAAGGCAAAGTCAAAAAACACACAAAGATAAAAAACCATGAAAACTAGACACTAGGGAAATTGCTGGGATGTATTGACACAGAGGCACACCAACTGTCGACAAAACAGAGGAACACACAGACTAAATATACAGGGAATAATGGGAAGGAACAGATGAAATCAATCGGGGCGGGGCAGACAATCACACAGACAGGGAAACACACAAGGGCAGATAACAAAGTGACAGAAACAAAAAAACAACGTGAGTCAAAAAAGAATTAAACGAATAACAAAAACACAGACAAACAACACTAATGCACAGGACGGGACATTACTGCGAATAACCTTTAAATGGCAAACAGAAAATCTCATAAGCAGCCGACCTTAACCCATGTATTTTTTTCATTTTGAATTCAGCACACCACACAAGTCAATCAATAATCCTATATTACAACTAGCAAATATGATTGAGTTTGGAATACAGTGATGCTTTTAACTGAAGAGCGCAGTAAGACTATGGGACCCAATAGAAAGAGAGTTGGCAATAGAGATAGTTTACTTATAAATAGACTCCCCTATTGAAACCCCTAACAGTTGCATCTTTATATATATATATAAATATAAATATTTATCCTGGTAGTAACCTACAGCTATTTGCCCCTGTATTGAACATGTCAATATGCACTCAGTGTTCCTCCCACACACACAGGACACCAGATCACAGAGGCAGAGAGCTTTGCATTATCAAGTGAAGTTGGGTCAATATTACAATTCAGGCTGGATTGGTGGAGGGGGGTTTATGTTATGTTTGAGAAGTCCCTGACAGTGCCCTGGTAGGTAAAGATTACCGTGGATGAAGTGTCCTCCTGATCCTTCAATATTTACAAAATCCTGGCTCATCCACGCACTCCGATTGAGCACAAAAGAACATAAAAAGGAACCCTGACTTAGGAGAACACAAGTGGTGTCACTCATCGTGATGCTTGCTGACGTTACACTCGCTCTGATGGCTGTCAGCTTATCGGGCCAACGTGAGTGATCCACCGTGCTCGTGGCTTCGTTATGAACCAGACTGAATAGGGCTTAGAGGCATCGCTGAAACCTGGAGTATCTGTCATGTGTGAGTGTGTTTGCATTTTTCTTTGATTTCTGTTTTGTGAATCGTGATTGATGGAAATAGACTCAACATGTCACGTTACTTGCGAAGCGGATTATAATTGTCCCCCCCCCTCCCATTTGAAAAGGGATTGCCTTTTTTGTCACATTGATTTGTGCCTGGTGCCGATCTCTTCTTTTCTCAATGTGGGGTTCAATTGAGATTTCACTTGTAAAACGTTTAACACCTCAGTTATGAAATAATTAATAGCCAACTTTCTCTCTTTTATGTGGGATGATATTAAGATTTATATACTGAATTTACAGTGGCACTCTCCAACTAATTTGGTCATGATCCAAACTTCATATAACAGCCTCTGCTTAAAAGCTAATGTTGCTTAAGCCTAAGGGGAGTCTCCATACAGTATCATTGCTCATTCATGGACTGTAACCCATTAGCTGCTAAGGTCTTGGTGGAGTGTCAAATCCATTTCTAAACCCCTTTGCCAAAGTAAGTATGTTTGTAATAGACTTGGTGGAGTCTCCATACGGTTTCAAACCCCTTTGGTGAAGGCTAGTATTGTAACAGCCTTAGTACAGATGTGAAACAAACTAACTCTTAAATTTGACTTCATTGGCTTTTCTACAACCGTTCTACCTACCGTTGTGAGCCAGGAAGACAGCTATGTACTGCTGGCTGAAGGTGCTGACAGTGAGCAGCATGGCAGGGCTCTGTGTGGTCATGAAGCTGAAGGCCATGTTCTCTCTGGCTCTGCTGCTCTCTCTGGACACACTGGATGCCTGAGAGCTTCTGTTCTGCATCACTGAGAAAGGCTCCTGGAAGGTGTAGGTCACTGATGACTCTCTGTCAAATGACACAGACACCTCTGGAGAGAGAGAGAGAGAGAGAGAGAGAGAGAGAGGGGACAGGAGATGGGTGAATTAAGGTTTATCTCTGCGTAGCAGTCTTGAACAACATGGTTACCTCTTGACACAGAGGGAGGATGGGGCATTAGGCGTTATGCTGTGATACACGGAATTAAAGGCTTTGAGTAACTTGAATGTCAAACATTGAAACAATCAGCCTTTTTTCTATGGACAGTCGAAACCAAAAAAAACAACCCATCTCGCAAATATTCATGGCACATGCAGGCTTTGTATGAGATCATGGGTTCATCATGTACCACATTTCACAGGCAGGCAGATCACCCTTCATAGGAGACGTGCCTCCTCCATGATAGTGGAGCCCTAGATTAGTGTGAATGTGAGAGATGGATCCTCTCAGACAGACCAGAGACAGCAGAGGAGAAAAGATCTGTCATCTTCTCCTCTCTCGCTTTGATCACTTCTTCACTTGTTTGAGCCCAATCCGCACTCTGAATGCCCCTGATCTTAACACCTCCACTTCAAGAGCACAGTGATCCTCAGAATAACTAGACACCTTTCAAAACATGACGTTCCCTCTGACCCCCCTCTGTTCTCTAACGTGATTATACACGGACAAGGAATATGTTGCGTAATTATAGCACTATGTATTAGAGCTGTCTGAGTACATTCTGAGAGACTTTTCGGTTTTCATAACTAAGTTTCATAACAAGTCATGACTTCAGCGGAGAGAGAATGAGAGGCTGGCCGCCCACACAGTCGCAGACCGTGGAAATGAAATATAATCTAGAAAGACAGAACAGGGTTAAGATAAATCAATATTGCTTTTTTCCTAAAAAATGATTGAAGGGGAATAATTTATTTAACTTGAAATTTGGACAGGAGGAAATATTTTCAATGGATCAGACATAGAGAGAGAGAGAGAGAAAGAGAGAGAGCGAGAGAGAGAGAGAGAGAGAAAGAGAGAGAGAGAGAGGTATTGAAAATATGCAAATACCCCCCCACACACACACACGCACACTCAACATGCTGTGGCTATAATACAGTACATCAAAGGCTTTTTGCTGAACTGCTCTTGCTGCTCATAACTGAACTTTTAGGAGATAACAGCTCAATAACTGGAGAAGGTAGAAACAGCCCAGTACGTTTCAGTACAAGTAAAGAGCTGCACTGTTATATATATATATACATACTGTTGACTATATTTGAAGTATAGTCAACAAAAAAACAAGGACAAAGGGAGACACATCACACAACTTGCTTGCAGAAAATCCAACAAGAAAACCATGAGTGAACCCATTTGAGCCCAATGTTTTTAGACTTCAGGTACACTATTATAGAAAAACAAGGACATGGGGATATGAGGTACTTGAGGTAACCCCCACCTTCCTTGCAGGAGGGTCCCCCGTAGGCGGACTGGGAGCAGTCACAGACGTAGCCGCTGTTCCTCTCCAGGCACCTCCCTCTGTTGTGGCAGAGACTGCTGGAGCCGCTGCAGTGGCCGGGGCAGCCAGAGGTCACCCCCGGGGTCATCTTAGCCCGCTCCTCCAGGTTAAAGGTCACGCCGTTGATGGTCAGAGTTCTGATGCAGCCCAGGAAGCCCCTCTGTCTGGAGGCCGTTCCTCCTGGAGGAGAGAAGGGAGATTATTATTCATTCATAAGGCTATTACAGTGTTATAACACATTCATAACACCCCTATAATATATACTACCATAATACAATTCAGAGGCAGAGGAGGATCCAATGACACAACTTTCTATACTGTATATACAAAATCCATTCAGAGTCTGATAATAATTGACTGCAACCCATGATTTAATTCCAGTAAGCATCGTGAAACAACTCCGGAACCATCCAAGTGTATGAGATCTCATTAAGACTAAATATATGCGAATATGGAAGAATATCTATTAGGATAAAGTGTTTGGCTTGACCTTTTAAGCCATTAGAATCCAGATGAAAACAGTAGAGCTCCGGAATGACAAACCAGGATTTATAGCCCCCCAAAGATTTTGTCTCAGCAAGGCTTATAGGGAATTTCTAAACCCATTCAACTGTGTAATGCCTTGGCATAACCAGGAAGTTACTGTGCAATAATGATAATGAATATGAAAAAAGAAGATCTTATAGCATTATAATTCATGCTGTGACCTACAGTATCTGAGGACACAGTCGATCTTGAGATATAGCCTACAGTACAGTATGTCTGTAGAACAGGGACTTAAAAACGGGGAAAGAAAGCTTAATGAAAAAAACAAAATCCCACAAGGGTTGTGTGAGTGTGTGTGTGCGTGTGTGTGTGTGCGTGAGTGCAAGTGTGTGTGTGCGTGCGTGTGTGTGTGTGTGTGTGTGTGTGTGCATGTGAGTGTGTGCGCGCATGCATGTGTGTGTGCGTGCATGTGTGTGTGTGTGCGTGCATGCGTGTGTGTGTGTGCGTGCATGTGTGTGTGTGCGTGAGTGCGTGTGTGTGTACGTGCGTGTGTATGCGTGCGTGTGTGTGCGTGCGTGCGTGTGTGCATGTGTGTGTGTGTGCACGTGTCTACTGAGTCTTAGTCCAGGCCTACCCACAAACAGCTGACTGTTGAGCCTGAGGCGGAGATGTCCGTCAGACGGGGCGTCCAGGAAGCGTAGAGGCAGCTGGTCCACCTGCAGAGAGGCCTCCTTCACGCTGCGCTCCGCCCTCACGTAGTGCCACTGCCTGTCATTCAGGGGCACGTGGGACTTCACCGCCAAAACCACCGGCCCGTTGCCCACGTCAAAGGAGAACGTTACCACCAGAGGAGCTGAGGCGAAGGGTGGGGGCACAGGGGAGAGACACACAGGGAGAGAGAGATGAGCGAGGTCACTGGAACCCCATCAATCATCGCACTGGAACAGTATTTCCATTTTCCATCAATGTTTCTCCACACATTTTCCCTCAATGGAAAGGCTCATATTGAAAGCTGTTCTTCACATTGAGCTGTGAGAACTCCATTTGGAACCCTCTCCTTTCAGCCCATCCCTCCTGTCTTTCTGCTCTCTCTCTCTCTTTCTCCAAACATCTTGGTGACTTTTCATTTCATATCCAAAAAGGCTGTTCAAGATCTCTACTTAAGGGTTGTTATTTTGTGAAATGATAAGTTAATATTCAAGGCTAAGCTGACAGATTGACGATACACTGTACTACTGTAATTGTGCTTTATTACATACTTTGTTATAATTTTGACGATATAATTTTGACTACCTCATGACATGACATGTTAATTGTGTGTGTGTGTGTGTGTGTGTGTGTGTGTGTGTGTGTGTGTGTGTGTATGTGTGTGTCTGACTCACAGCTGAGCTCCACTCTAATGAAGTCTTTGAGGCCCAGGTTCTCCAGAAAGACTCCTGAGGGGGCACTGGTCTTGAAGTAGAAGGAGATGTCAGCGCTGAGCTCTGCCTGGAGGGTGGGAAAGTGCAGGTAGGAAGACTCCTGGTAGAAGGACGCTGCATTCCACACAGACTCTGGAAGAAGGGAGACAATAATTTAAAGATCACTCTCAATGAATAGGTCTTTGACTCGACTCGACATGCAAAGCACAGAAACAACAGTGAACGGGGATAATAAGGGTATTTAGTGTCTGGGAGGGCATGGATCATTTGTGAACATTCTCATCTTTGATCAGCATTTGGCCTGGGAAAACAAGGATGAGTCAAGCAACCATCCGCAGCGAAATGGTCACAAAATAGAAGCGTTCACCTACTGTCACCATGACAACGTAGCGGGCCGATTCTGTAGACAGCCTCCGAGCCTGTTCTGTTGGTGTCTCCAATCACGATCTGGCTCACTGGTAAGTGGTTTTTGTAGGAGAGGACTCCCGTGTCATTAGCCCTGAGACAAAAAAAACAGAAACCTCTCAATTTTAGAGGCACTACAGATAAAATAATCCATTCCTCAGCATCAGTTGGAACTTTGGAGTAAACACTCCAAATGGAGCAATCTGTCACAATGTGGACATATGCCTCCGGAGATATGCAAAAGAGGTCTCTCTCAATGCGCAGTTCCCGGGGCACACACTGGGGTGAAGACAAATATATGCAATGGAATTTAAAATTGAAAGATAAAATATGTAATAAAGAACATCATGATAAGATCTGTATTTAAAACTTCAACCACTTTTATCATCATTTAAATATCCATACAATCCATCATTTAACAGGATTTCCAAACGTTAAATTGTCATACAGACCACGTTTTGGTACATATTGATAGAAAGTCATTTGGAATGAAAAACAGTTACCACTGCTCAATTATGTTGCAAATGAATAGGAAAGGAAATGGACAATAATGACTATCAATAGATACAGTAAGTACACAGAAAACGCAGACACATGAAAAGAGAAGAGTAGTAAATCCCTAGACAGAGAGCCACATTTGCCTTGTTACCATGAGTCTGTGTCAGCGTCACAGTTGCAGAAGTAGTTCATGTCCATGCAGTTCTCCTCCAGGCTGCAGGAGCACTGCTGAACCCCAGGCAGGAAGCCTCCCCAGTAGGTCCGTCTCTCTCCACCCTGGTCCACCCACCACGACAACGGGGTACCATCTGAGATAGAGCACAAACACATCCATGCAATTACCATGGTACCTACTGTACGACTAGCAAAAAAGAGAATCACAAAACAACAGTTTAACTGTTGTTCCAGGGAACACAGGTCCATCCACCAAGACCACCCTGGTCCATCCACCAAGACAACAGTTCCTATTCCTGTGTTTCCAACCCCCCCCCCCCCCCCCTTTCAACCTCTCTTGATGTTCTAACCCTCCATACAGTGAGAACTCTGTGGCTGTAATTTAAGGAACAACATTATACTGCTACACATACAATTTCACATACATTTTTAACACCGTCTCAAACAACTCACATAAACAAAGGTGTTCAAAGAAATGCCAGTAACACTAGTAACACTGAATATATTATTTTCTTTTCACAACACTAGTTTCTCACAAGTGCTGTCAGAACGGGTCTTGCCATTGCCAAAATCTACTGTATATCAACACTAACCATGTTTTAGTCTGTTATTTCTGGACATGAAGAAGTGTGGGTATATTTGCATACTTATTGGTGGGACTGCATTTTCATAGATAACAAAACGGTATCATAAATACAGCAAGTAGACAAGTCAAAAAGAAATGGCTGTTGTCAA
Source organism: Argentina silus (assembly GCF_951799395.1). Taxonomy (NCBI): domain Eukaryota; kingdom Metazoa; phylum Chordata; class Actinopteri; order Argentiniformes; family Argentinidae; genus Argentina; species Argentina silus. Next base: position 9,325,902 of record NC_139666.1, on the reverse strand, counting down.
TGTTAATTGCTTGTTTCTTGTCGTACTACAAGCTGCGGTCTTGCCTTAGCACAAACAAACACAACTGTGTATCATTAACTTACCAATTATTGAAATGAATAATTGTACTAACTAATTATCAAACCAATTAAACAGCTGTTTATTTCAGTATTAGCACACTGGAAGGTTGAACAGCTATATAAAGACAACAAGATCTGTTATTGTGTTTATGTTTACATTGAACTGATTCCATGGCCTCAAGTCATTCATATGTGTTTGTTGGATAATCAAACGTCAACAAAAAGCAGAGCATGTGTATTAAATTTGACATACATCTTTTATGAAAAATCGAATACATAATTCATTGTCTGAATAGTTCACTCTATGTCATAAGCACTGTATGATAACAATAATGATGTGTTTATGTGTAAAGCACTTTTTTATACACCAACTTGAAGTTAGAATTTGCTTCAAGAGCGAATAGATGTAGGTTAGCTATATCGACAGAGTGGTAGAGAGCCAACGACCCTTTTCGATAGACTACTGCAATATCTGGGTTCAAGCATGGCTATAAACAGCCACCCAATTTATGCTGTATCTCATCGTGTTGACGCTGCCATAGAATGTCTTGTTTCCTGTGTCTCTTTGATCTGGTGTGATAATGAACTTGTTTGTTTGTGTGCATCATGACACCCTGGGAATGCGAGGATGCAGGACTTAATGAATGTTTCATGATTTAGGAGCAAACGTGGGATGTCTGGGACAACATTTGCTCCCAAAGCAATTGAAGATGAATGCTCTGAGACATACTTGGGGGAAGCCTTTCAAGTTATTGCAAAATAATGAGAGGATTGGCAGACGATATCTGTAGATACTCAAACAGAGGTATATCTGTATATATTCAAACGGTCAGAGTCAGGCTCTCTCTAACAAGTGAAACAACACAACGGTTCGGGGAGAATTTCTTGGTCCGATGTCACAAATCATGTTACATCGTGTGTACCAGCTCACCTCTTGTATTGAAGAGGCGGGACTTCCTGCAGCCGTACACCACGTCCTGTTGACACTGCTCCGACCCGGCCACAAGGGCGCGTAGTTGTTCAGGTGAGGCGCTGTAGTTGAACCTCATAACGTAGGGCTTCTGTAGCGTGGAGCCATGGACTCTCACTGGAGCTGTGCTGTTGTGGCTGACCACTGTCCACACCTTCTCATCTACACACACACACACACATACGCACGCACGTACGCACACACACACACACACACACACACACACACACACACACACACACACACACACACACACACACACCTCCAACTGTAAGACATCTCGGCCTGTAGCATACATGATGTGTGTAAATTAGAGCATGCAAGTAGTGTCATGTTTCAGCTTCTGATTCAGAAGACCTTGAACTAATGAATCCTGTCTTCAAAGTTGTACAATCCAATGACTAATTAACATGTGTGAACACAGGGATTTGCTGAATGTACATTAAGGTAATCCACTACTGATAACTGAACAGCCTATTGAGATTCTGTGTGCTCTGCTCTTAAGGGTTAACACTACAGTTTGCTTGATTAATTGAGGTGAGGACTCCAATTCATTCCCATCCCCCGTTTAGTATGTATTATGGGGATTTTGTGTTTACCTTCCCTAAGAGAAAATCCTATTCCACTTTGTGATTATTCATATCCTTGGTTGTCAAGCTGAGAGTTATTTACATCTCTAATGGATTCTTTAATTGAGGTCAACCAGAGGCAACTCCCCTGCAAAGTGTGTGTGTGTGTGTGTGTGTGTGTGTGTGTGTGCGTGTGCGTGTGCGTGTGCGTGTGCGTGTGCGTGTGCGTGTGCGTGTGTGATCAAGAAGAGGAAAACACAATACAGTCCTGAGCCAGACTATCAAGAGTCAGGCCAGTCAGCAGCTCCACAGCCACCACCACTTCAGTAATGACTTAAATGTCGCATTAACCTCAGGAAAGGTCAGAGCAGTAAAGCTCCTGACAGCCCAAGTGATGGATACTGTCTTGGGTGCCAGCGATGAGGCTCTCGTGCTCTAACTCTGTTCAAATTCCAAGCCCTGGAGGCATGACACTGACTCATTACTCACAGCTGAGCTATTCTTTTTTCTTGGTGCATTCATTCACCTTTAGGACGGTGAAATGTGGCACCCGTTCTGAGAAAATTATGCATATGTTTCCTTAACAAGAGGACATTCATCACAAATCAACTTCAGGAACTAAAAAGTGTAACCCAACTGGGTCCATATCGAGTGACCGAATGATTTTCTGCTTGATAGCGAACTGTCAGCTGTCAGTTACGCTGCGGATCGGTGCAATGTGATCTGTAAGTGACTGGACCAGATGTATCATATACTGTTACTCTCCTCTCCTCTGGGCATGATCCCACAGGACCTAGTGGGACTAGGAGAGAGCAGAGGTGATGGCTGCGGCCCCCGTCCTGACTTTCTAGCTCACCTGTCATGTTGCAGTAGACCTGTGTGGGCCCCAGGGGACCACTCCCATCTGGATCAATGGAGAAGTAGCCTGAGGAGCTGCCCATCAGCCTATAGGCCTCACAGGATGCCTCATAGATAGCTGGGGGGTAAAACAATTATAGGTTGTATTGGGACATAGTAAAACTCAAGTAAAAAAGAATAAGAAATCCAGAGGGGTGATACACTATTCTATTGGCTAGCGGATGATACCGATACACAAAGACTCCAACCTTCAAAACTAAAGTCACAAAGCAAGCGAGCACACTAACCCTGGTAGTGCCGACAATCGTCCTCCCATAAAAAAAACAAAAAAACCTTTATTTTAACATATTTTATGCCAGACAACATAGAGATATAATATGTGACAAGGTACATGAATAACAATACACACATATCAAAGCGTTTACACCCCTGACCTTACGTGTGCCTCTTAAACATGAAACATAGAGGGTTGCCTAGTTTCATTATGCATATATAGTAGATTTGAGAAGTTATGAGGGGCCCATTTTCATTCAGGTGCTGCACTTTTCTGTCACGTTCTCCCGGACATGCAAGGACAACTGCATCCGCTGGTGTATAAACAAGAAATCAGCATTCTGGAGCAGGGAAGTCTCACACACAAGGGTTGTAGCAGAGCTCTGTGATGAATATCAAAGGGGAGCCAGTGTATGTCAAGAGACGCCACATGAGAGGCGAAACTTCCATGTCAGACTGAGCCTCATCTCGACGTGTTGCTAAAAGATTTACCACATTCTCAGGTAGGTAAGATTGAGAAATACCAGAGGAGAATACCAAAAGGTTACACAATCTGGAAGACCATCGCTTGTTTTTGTTAAATGGAGCATAGCGCTAGTTCAGGCAGGGCACTCTAAATCAAACCGCGCAGCTGTCCGTCAGATGACATGTCAGGTGTTTCACAAGTATGAACAAACACCATCACATGTTCAAGGGACAGAGGCTTAAAAGCAGCAGGTTTACACTCCCCCATTCAACAGTTGTGACATGGTTGCAGGGAGCACATTTTGGGTGGTCGTTCCACCCACCACCCCCAGCCTCCAGTCACTCTGTATGTAGCAAAAGTAATGGGCTCCCTGCCATATTGTATACATGCATATTGTTGATGTTTATCTCCAGTCAGAGCTCTACAGAGCGGAGCCATCCAATTACACCAAGCCTAAATGTATTATCATTTTCATGGAATACATGATTAAATGTATTGGTGTGAGTGTCCTGACTGAACTCTTTAAATTGCACTTTAGATGTATATACATATACAAATATAGGAAACCTCTTGACGGCACAGTACAGCAGATAGGAGAAAGGTGTAAAGTACTGTAGTATTAGTAGGAAGGGCAGCTCACACACGTGAAAAAGTCACTATCAAACAGAACAGCAATACTGTAGAGATCAGTCAGTTGCTGTAGTGTAGGAGGGCAGTGTTTGACTCACCATTGTGGCAGGTGGCTCCAGTGTATCCTGTTCCAGAGCAGTCACAGTAGAAGGAGCTCCAGGACTGGGAACACTGCCCTCCATGCTCACAGAAGTTGGGAAGACATCTGAGGAGAAGGAGAGAGAGAGAGCAGAGACTGAAGAAAGACTTTTTGATTGTCAGAAACACTGGTATTCTAAAGCCGAAGGGACAGCAATACCAATGTAGAAAAATGTTTTTTGTCTGAAAATAAGATTAGTCTAGATACTCTATCAATACAGTGTTCCCTAATGTAGACACATTTCCTATCCATGATCACATCTGACCAAACTACTGTATCAGTGAAAGATAATTAAAACTAGATAAAAGATAAATCATGGTAGAGAATAACTATAAATCTCTCTTTGCAAACTCGGTGACAAAAACAGGGATCAGATACTCTATTAAAACAGTGTTTCTTAACACAGACGCATTGAATGACAGTGTTTAGTATTATATTATCTTTTTTCTCCAAGATTCCAAACTTTTATCAGGCAATAAACACAAACAATTCAAAATGTAATTGTGACAAATTAAAGACGGATAAAGGAAGATTTGTTGACACTGAAAAAATTAAAGTCTTCCAAGAGCCCTTAAGACATATCTCTTCGATCTGCCGAGCCATTTATGTTGGGTAAAAGGACTGAGGCAAGCTCTCTTTGTGTGTACCACACTGATCCTTTCATTATCAGTTAAGCAGCCTCCCTGTTCACCAATATATTTTTAATTTCCTTGCTATTATCAAGACACAGTCTGGCACCCGAGCCGTTGAGAGGAGAGACAGCACTGTTTTTGCATTTTCCTCTTAGTTGTTTATTTATGATTTACAAGGCTGCTCACTAAATCCCAAATGATTTGGGACCGTTCCAAACCCAAGATTGCGTGGCAAGTAAAAAACAAGCACACATGTCAGTGTTGTGTCTAAAAATAAGAACATCATCATGTCTAAAAACCAGAGCACGTGTTTATGGGATTTCAACACCAGTCTTTCACGGAAATTCCTGACCGCTGCTTTCCTGATTAATAGTCCTTTCCTCAAGCCTCCTTGAGTTTCGCATAATTGCCGGCCTTTCAAGCGCGCATCTATAATTTCATACACTTTCGTCTCTCTCCCATTAATTGCCCCGAAGCGTGGCGACCACAGCTCGGATAAGGTTGCAGGCCGTGCTTTAATTACCGTCAAGCTATTTCTATTGTTGTGTTCATGGGCGCCCTCACAGGTCATGAAATTACAGTAGCCAGTGCACAGAAGTGCACACTTGCAATAAATTGAGTCATCAAGTTTGATTGGACACAGAGAGAAGGAGATTAACCCTCATAAAGGTTAATCTTCCAGTCCTTTAATGCTGCATAGGTATGGTCATTACACAAAAACACTGCAAGAGAGGGATACACATCACTGAAAATATTATAGAACATTAACCAAAGCTGAACTTAAACCTTTCCCTTACTACGCAGCCTGCTTTCACACAAGCCAATCTCTCTCCGCAGCAAGAGATTACTACAGTATGAATCATATAACATGGTTGTGAAGTATTTGACACACTATTCTTTCTATCTCTCTATCTCTCTCTAGCTGCCACCTATTCTGTTCTCACAAAACCATAACATCTCATTCCATCTTTTTAAACATCTCTCTCATCTTTTTGCCTCGCTGTGTGAAAGCCATGTCTGCTCATTCATCTGCATAGTCTCAGATACTATCGAGTCTAACAGCACCTGAGTCTGTCAGCACTTGTAGCCAATTGTAAGAATCAGCAAGATGCAATTCTGACATCAGAGAGGATTCCCCCTCAGGGCGAATACAAGGGAAAATGCCAGCTCTCCTGTTTGTCTCCTCCCATGTAAATGTTCCAGGCAACTTCCACAATGGCATTTAATTCAGCTCATATAGAGAGGCCTGCTAATCCCACTCATCGCTCCAACAACAGGCCAGTAGGGTAATGAAGGATGGCATGATTTAGGAAGCTGCTTGCTTGCAGGGCCCTTAGCCAAGGATGGTGTTACTCGGCTCCACTGACGTTTAATTGGATGATCCTGTCAGTAAGCCTATCTCTATTGGCTGGCTTGTCAGTGACATTTCAAGCATTGTCTGGATTGGAGAGAATATACTATATAACACATCAACACATTATTTTTCGACTGGACTCCTATTTCTGAGTTTAACCATTTATTTTTAGCCTTAGTTTTGCCATCCATACATCTTGCAAATCATGACATTGTGATAACAATGTAACATCAAGTGTTTGGATCCTTGCCTGTCATGGATGCCACAGGTGTCAAACTGAAGCTCATTGTAGTTCCCCAGATGTCCTTCCCGCACTTGGTTGAAGTTCATTGGCTGGCCATTGATGGAGAAGAGGCGCATGCACCCCTGGAATGCCTTTGTGGGGTTCTTACAGCCTGAGGCCTCCGGAGATGGACAACCTGGGAGACAAGTACAGTTAGTGTTAAAAACTATTTTCATCATACAGGATTGATCTGGATCAGGATCTGTCTTTAGATTATAATGCCTCTGTCCCAATATTTACACTTACACACTCTTTACAGTAGTATGGATGGCCAATATATTTGTTCGTACTAGGCAGTGTGCAAGTTTGTGTTTTGAGACATACATAGTGTCTGTCCTCTCACCTCCGAAGTAGAGGTAGTCTCCTGCCTCCAGGTGGTCTCCCAGCTCGATGGTTGAGGACGGCTCGCTGTCCAGAGTCATGGTGACCTGCAGACCTCGCGTGCTAAGACTCACAGAGTGCCACAGTCCATCATTCACCCTATGACCTGTGGACGCACACATTTTCTCAATTATTGAAATGTATTATAATTATATAAAGGGATTCCGAATTGGTAACACTTTAAATTATTTGCATTGGCTGTTCATTAATGATTATGTAAACAACCAATGGACACCGTGTTTGGGATCTATGTGTATCACTCAGTTTGGCATAGTACATACACACTATTCTTTATCCTTTCCCAGTTGTCACTGGCCGTTGACAGGTCATTGTAAATAAGAATGTGTTCTTAACTGACTTGCCTGGATAAATAAAGGTTAGAAATAAATACATACAAATATTCTTCATTATGAGGTAATGGGACACAACCTGTGGGTGGGTAGAAATAGGATAACCCCTACACAGTTTTCACATTTTGTTACATTGGAGCCTGACATTTAAATGCATTGAGTTTGGATTTGTTCTACTCCACACATTCAAAGCAAACACAAATGATAAATGACGTATAGAAATAGTTAAAAATGAATAACTGAAATGTCCTGTGTGAATAAGTACAGTGCATTCGGAAAGTATTCAGACCCCTTAACTTTTTCCACATTTTGTTACGTTACAGCCTTATTCTAAAATTGATTAAATTCAATTTTTTCCTCATCAATCTACATACAATACCCCAGAATGACGAAGTGAAAACTAATTTTTAATAAATTAGCAAAAATGTTTGCTAATTTATTAAAAATAAAAAACTGAAATATCACATTTACATAAATATTCAGACCCTTTGCCATGACACTCGAAATGGAGCTCAGGTGCATCCTGTTTCCATTGACCATCCTTGAGATGTTTGTACGACTTGATTGGAGTCCACCTGTGGTAAATTCAATTGACTGGACATGATTTGGAACGGCACACACCTGTCTATATAAGATCCCACAGTTGACAGTGCATGTCAAAAACCAGGCCATGAGGTTGAAGAAATTGTCCATAGACCTCAGAGACAGGATTGTGTCGAGGCATAGATCTGGGGAACGGTACAAAAACATTTCTGCAGTATTGAATGTCCCCAAGAACACAGTAGCTCCATCATTCTTAAATGGAAGAAGATTGGAACCATCATCAGTGAGGTGACCAAGAACCCAATGGTTACTCTGACAGAGCTCCAGAGTTCCTCTGTGGAGATGGGAGAACCTACCAGAAGGACAACCATCTCTGCAGCACTCCACCAATCATTTACATTTTACATTTATGGCATTTAGCAGATCAGGCCTTTATGGTAGAGTTGCCAGATGGAAGCCACTCCTCAGTAAAAAGGGTTAGGGCCGCTTGAAGTTTGCCAAAAGGCACCTAAAAGACTCTCTCCACGAGGAACAAGATTCTCTGGTCTGATGAAACCAAGATTGAACTCTTTGGCCTGAATGCCAAGCGTCACATCTGGAGGAAACCAAGCACCGCTCATCACCTGGTCAATACCATCCCTACGGTGAAGTATGGTGGTGGCCGCATCATGCTGTGGGGATGTTTTTCAGTGACAGGGACTGGGAGACTAGTCAGGATTGAGGGAAAGATGAACGTAGCAAATCACAGAGAGATCCTTGATAACCTGCTCCAGAGGGCTCAGCACCTCAGACTATGATGTTGTCCCCTTCCAACAGGACAACGACCCTCAGCACACACCCAAGACAATGCAGGAGTGGCTTCGGGACAAGTCTCTGAATGTCCTTGAGTGGCCCAGCCAGAGCCCGGACTTGAACCCGATCAAACATCTCTGGAGAGACCTGAAAATAGCTGTGCAGCGACGTTCCCCATCCAACCTGACAGAGCATGAGAGGATCTGCAGAGAAGAATGGGAGAAACTCCCCAAATACAGGTGTGCCAAGCTTATAGCATCATACCCAAGAAGACTTGAGGTTGTAATTGCTGGCAAAGGTTCTTCAACAAACTACTGAGTAAAGGGTCTGAATACTTATGTAAATGTGATATTTCAGTTTTTTTTATTTTTAATACATTTTAATAAATTAGTTTTGGCTTTGTCATTATGGGGTATTTTGTGTAGATTGATGAGGGGAAAAAAATTATTGAATCCATTTTAGAATAAGGCTGTAACATAACAAAATGTGGAAAAAGTGAAGGGGTCTGAATACTTTCCGAATGCATTGTATATGAACCCTTGACAATGACAAACCAAAATGAGGACAACGCACTCAAATTACCCTACCCTAGTGTTTATTTAGTTAGTGTTTAATTAATTCATGAACATTAATCTCTCTGAAAAGTTCCTGTCTATCATTAAAAAGTGGATAGTGCATACAAGATCAGGCCATTCTTCCAATGTGAGCAGCTGGAGAGTAATGAAACATTATTAATTTGTACCTATTTCTATAATTTTTTCACTTTGAATCTGTGGAGTACATTGTGTACATCAGTTTAGAAAAAATGTAAATGTAAATGCAAATGTGAAAACTGTATAGGGATTCACATACTTTCTCTCAGCACTGTATGTGGTAGATCAGCATGCATTTAAAGCACTGCTGGAGGAATGGTTAAACATCATGCTGTGTCTGTCCTTCTGTTGTTATTATTATTTGATAAAACATCCTACATGGCTTTAAGTTCAAGCTTCAAACGTAAGCAACAGCAGTTATGGAATATGAATTTTGATTAGATTTAGGTTGGCCTTTAAAAGTGAAGGGGTTTTTCAAGCTGTGGCAGTTTTCTGTGTCTACTATTTCCTTTGTGCCTACCATCTGTTCAGAGTATGCCTTCTCCAATCCAACATGATTATCCATGTTATTTTTCAAATGGCAATCCTGTAGCTAGAACCCTTACAAAACATTCAAAATACCACATAGTTAGAAGATGACATTTGTCTTCAACCCTGTCCCAGGAGATTAAGCGTGCTTTGAGTTTATTGAGGGCAAAAGTAATAAAAATGATGTCGATGAAATGATGTGCAAAAACCAAACACAGACAGTGTAGTCTCTCTCCCTAGCTGGATGGGTGATGGATTAGGTCTTCACTGTCTGTCTGCCATGGTAGAATAACATAGATAATAAGCCTTTTATAGGCTTCAGCACATATCGAGACAGACATAGAGGCCCTGCACTGCAGATGGACTCTGTGTAATCCATATTGCAGTGAGGTTACAGTGGGGTCAGGTATGTACTGTGTGCCCTTGCCCTCACCAGTGGAGCCCTCTGATTGCTGCTGGGCTGACATGTGGTGAGTCTCAGAGTCAAAGTGAGTCATGCTTTATCCCCTGTATTACATACAAATGGGTATCCGACTGTTTATCTGATTAACTAGAATAAATATCCGCATTTGTAGTCACCAACAGATGATGATGTTCATTCAAGCCTACAGAGCTCTGGGTGGTTTAGCTGGAGGCTGTGTGCCCTGGTCCTCACCGGTGGACACCTCTGACTTCTGCTGGGCTGACGTGTGGTGGGTCAGGCGCAGCCTGCTGTTGCTGATCTGCAGCTCTAGTCTCTGGGGCTCCTGGGCCAGCCGGGTGGAGAGCAGGAGCCCGTCTGGGTTCCAAGTGCGGAACTGGAAACGTACTGCGAGGCCCCCCATGGAAGACGGCGTCACCGGGAGCGACAGGAAGCTGCTGCTGGAGCTCAGGAAGGTGGTGGCCACCAGCTGGGGCTCCGAGCAGGAGAAGGTCACGTTGCCCTGGAGAGGGGGGAACACCACAGTGGCAGTAATTTACACATATTTACACATCATCAACATTGTTAATGCATAACACTTGAAGCCGCGCACCTCAGCATTAACTAATGCTGCTTGGTGTGGTCAAATATGCGCCTTTGATGCATTTGCAGGGACTGGGCTCAGGGCGCAGTTGGGGGAGTAGTCGCTTGCAAATTTAAACGCTCTTTCACAAATTCGATTGTCCATTATTCACATACATGTAATTACACAATTGTTCTCTATTCAATCATCTCCTTAGGTTGACAAGAATAATATGTGTACTGTTGTCACTTTATTGTCACTTTTTGACACTGTTTCTTACTTATTATTGAATTGTTGATTGTAGACTGCTGTTGTTGAGCGTGGAGCAAGTTCCCAAAACATTTCACTGTGTCAATTACAACTGTATGCGATACATGTGATGAAAAACATTTGATAAGTGTTGTCTTAGTTTCAATATAGTTTTGATTGTCCATTATCAACAGTTTCTGGCTGAGCACATGAACACAACAACAACTACATTGGAATGAAATAGAATTGTAAGTGAACATTGTGAATGAAGTTGCAAATGATGTTAATGTCAATTTACAATTCTAGTTCATTCCAATGTAATTATTGTTGTGCTCATGTGAAAATCAGGTAGAACCAAAACATAATCTTTCAATGCTTGATAAAGCCGACGGACGATCTGAAATCCTCATAATGTGTTACAAGAAGACCAAAATGCAGGAATTTCTTCTGAAATCAAATCAAATTGTTAAGTTCCTCCTATAAGCCAATCTGAGTAGGTCATCGGATAGTCCAACAAAAAGGGAAAATAAATCGCACTGTAATTCTCTGTAGTTCAGAGGTCATGCTAGGGAACATGCACCAGAAGACCATCTCATCCCATGTCAACTGAGGGCAGCATCCCATCAGTCCCCTATGCCTGGGAGGCAAATGGGTGCAATCGCAGCACTTTGACTTTAAATGGGAACCCTCGCAAGTATTGGTAGTATTCTATAATTTCTACATTGAAAATCCATTATTATGGAATGTCAGTCACAGTGAGGCAAACATTGGTCACTCTCTCACTTGTAATGTAAGTAAAGGCCCTTTAACATAGCAATCCGAGTTCTGAGGGGGAGGAAAGGTGTCTGTGATGTAATGTGGCTCTTTGGCCCTCTGTCTGTCTCCTTCGAGTGGATGCGGAGAGGGAGTGGGATCCAAATGATAGGCTCGCTCTGCCTGGGGGCTAAATCTATTCATAGATTTCTTACTTAATGGCATAGTAGTGAGGATCTGATAGAGCTTAATGATGAAGAGAAAATAGATTGGTTTTCTTACTCAATTTCTTACTCTGCAGTGCAGTTGGTGCAGAGAAGACAGTAGTGGCTGTCCTGGATCTCTTACAGTTTAGGGACCATGGAGAAAAAGCTATCTGGAGGAAAAGCTGTCTGAGAGCTAAGCTATGTGACTAATTCAAATACAAATGTGATTAAACGTGATAGAATCACATTGCAGCAATATGTGAAATCTCACTTCAACAGTGCAATTAAAATTGGCTGTCTGGGAATCCAAGGAACAAGGCCAGGTTGGTTGGTAACTTTCTTATTCCCATAGTATTTTGATAATAGTGTAATATTCTGTGAAACATATGGATAAGAGTAGCTGTCTTAGCACATTGTATATCTGTTTTTTAACATTTGAAGATCAACATACCTCTCAGTGCATTGATTAAAGATGAGTATGAAGGCCCTTACCACACTGTATATCTGAGGCTTGCGTCGTTTGGCCAGGTCGATGATGTTGATTCCGTTGTAGTAGAGGTTCTCGATGCAGCCATGGAAGTTCTTCCTGAGGAACGTACCAGGTTTACCAGGCAGAGGGATGCCCCCGAAGCTCAGCTGGGATAAGGAGAGAGAGAGACAGAGAGAGAGAGAGAGAGAGAGAGAGAGAGAGAGGGTGTTTGGAGACAAAAATACATTAGAAATGTACACACAGTCAGAATTATACAATATCTCTATACTATAGTATACTATACTATATAGCTTCAATACTTTCCCACTTAGAGGTAGACCTAACTGTAGGACAGATGAGGTACTCAGGTAAGTACGGTATAATACTATCAATGACAGTCATACAGTAGGTGTTTGGATGTCCACACCTCATAGTCGACCTCCAGCGAGTCTCCTTCCCCCTTGGTGCGGAAGTGCTGTGTGTGGGTGTCCACGGTCAGGTTGACCTGCTTGTTGAAGCGCTCGATGAGGACAGAGTGCCAGTGCTGGTCATCCAGAAGACTGCCCAGAGTGACCGCAACACGACCACTGCTGAACCGCAGCCTGGTGTCGTCTGGAGCAAGAGAGAGAGAGAGAGAGAGAGAGAGAGAGAGAAAGGGGGGGTGATAGAGAGTGTAAGTTATTAACCAAGGATCGATATGATTATCAGTATTGATCATAACAATGCAAAGTTAATTGAAGGAAGAGGTGCTCTCAAAAGAAGTGCTCTCATAGGACATGTCGTATACAACACACCACTTCATAAAATTCTATCCTAACTCACCTGCAGACAACGTGAACCCTTAAACGTCAGAGCCCAGCTAGTGAACGGAGCTCAGGTGCAGTGGTAATTGAAAGGACAAGGGCATACACACACACACACACACACACACACACACACACACACACACACACACACACACACACACACACACACACACACACACACACACACACACACACACACACACACATATCTCCCCAGACTCCATTTAAAATCTTCAAAGACATTGAATTCCCAGAGGCCCCTTCGACTTGTTACCCATGATCTTTGCCCTCTCTCCTCTGTGTCTCACCCAGGTTGAGGTAGAGGGCCAACCTGCCCCGGTGCAGCTCCAGAGTGATGTAGTCTCCCCTCTGACCCTCCCCGTGGAGCAGGACCCCCTCAGCCTGACGACTCTTGAAGCGCAGTGAGATCACGTCCTTCACCGTGCTCATGGACTTCTGGTTGAACCGGTAGAGTAGCGAACTTCTGCCGTCAAAGTCCGCCACGTCAGACTCTATTACACAATCAACACAGAATGAAATGGTTCAGCGTTGGATGATTACCTGTCGCCTGTCATTGACAGGGAGTTTATGCAGAGTTGTCGCTCTCTGGGTTTTGTACCTGATAAGTATATGCTAATATTGATGGTATTGTAATATTTTAATGTATCATGCCCAAAGCCACTTTCATGCCTTACTGGAGAGGGAGAATCGCTCTACAATCTCTGACATACACCTGGTATTTTCCTTAGAAATTATAGTATATGCTCTCCTCTCAGTAATAAATGAATTCCTGTGTCATTCAAAATTCAACAATTGTGTCATTCCTGTAAGTCTTAGAGAACATGGTTAAGGCAAGTTGTGAGTCTACCATTGGGGGCTTTCTGTGCTTTACCTATACAATTCAGTGGGAGCCTCATGCATAGATACATGAATCTGTGTATAGGCAGTACTTTCATAGCATGAAGATTGCATAGCAAGTGTGTCTTTACTATATCTTCTTCCTCTCTCTCTCTCTCTCTCTCTCTCTCTCTCTCAATCTCTATTTCTCTCTTCCTTCCCCTCTATCTCTCTCTCTTCCTTCCTCCCTATCTCCCCTCAACTGATTCACATTCAAATTTCTATCCCCAAATTTCTATATATGTATATAATTTGAGTTTGCCAAATCTTACACTGTGTCATATGATAGAATATGAGCATATGATGATGATCTCACATCATCAATCAATCAATCAATCACATCCATCCATTATAGATGTATGCCACTCCCATCAAATTTAATATTGATTAACATGATTATCTGACAGACTTAGTAATGGGCTGACTTTTGATAAGTACAGTATATTCATATGGTACTGTAGCCTATGGTTCCTTTTTTAATTCATACATTCCTCTCTGGTTGTTCTGCAATAAGGTGCTGCTGATGGAGCATTCAGAGATCCTCATTCATCCAACATTAATACAGGGATCATGCTGTGGAACCGTTGGGTATTATGAAAGTGCTCACTCAGGGATAATTATAACTGTCTTTCACAGAGCAATAATTCACTGGCTGATCCAGTTAGTGCTGCTTCAGAATGCGTGTGCGAGCCGTCACATGCAGTGACTCCCCTTTATTTATTTAGCGTTGCCCAGGCAGGGGCTCGGTCTCCAGGGCTCTAAACTGGCAGGCCTGTCGCTGTCTTTCTCTATTAGACAGGGGGATTGTGTTTGGTCAGCACTTGCTTTAATCATGAGTGATAAAAGGAGTGCCTACTTTAGTATCAATATCGACCTCCTCCTTCTCTCGCTGTTTCTGGTTGTCCTCCAACGTGTGTATTGCCTTCACCAAAATATAATTGATTATCTTTATACTGTAGTATACACTCACACACTTTATTAGGTACACCTTGCTTGTACTGGGTTGGACCCCCTTTTGTAGCCCATCTGCTTCAAGGTCAGACTCAGAATCAGAATTCTTTTATTTGGCCAAGTATATTTGCACATACAGGAAATTGACTTGGTGAGGTTGGTGCATGGACATAAAAAACAAATAGCAAATATTGACAAGAAATTTACAAAATAGCAAGGTATTAACAAAATAGCAATACCAAATTTACAAATTTACAAAAAAGAGCAGCAGAACGATTCATCTTGTAGGCTGTGTGAGACTAAATGGCAATGAGGCTAGAGGCTGTGAAATGGTTGTGGGGCATGTACACTATAAGTTAAGAATAATTTTAAATAATTATAAATTACACTGTCAGTGCATTGTTTGTGTGACAGGGTGGGGGGGGGGGGGCAGAGAGAGGCAGGGGGCTTGGTTGACCTTCTCGGCTGACCGAATGATCCGCTGCAATCTGCCTTTGTCCTTGGCAGTGGAGGCAGCGAACCAGACGGTGATTGATGAGCTGAGGATGGACTCAATGATGGCCATGTAGAACTCAACCATCACTTTCTGCGGTATGTTGAAATTCTTCAGCTGCCGCAGGAAGAACATCCTCTGTTGGGCCTTCTTGATGGTGGAGGTGATGTTCTCCGCCCACCTGAGGTCCTTTGAAATTATTGTCCCTAGAAATCTGAATGACTCAATAATGTTAACAGGGGAGTCACACATGATGAGGGGGCGGTTGGGGCTGGGCTTCTCCTGAAGTCTACTACCATCTCTACAGTTTTTAGGGCGTTCAGCTCCAAATAGTTCTGGCTGCACCAGGAAGCCAGGCTGTCAACTTCCTCCCTGTAGGTGGCCTCATCAGGAGATTAATCCAATGAGGGTAGTGTCATCCGGGAACTTCAGGAGTTTGACAGAAGGGTGGCTAGAGGTGCAGCTGTTGGTGTAGAGGGAGAAGAGTAGAGGAGAGAGCACAGCCTTGTGGGGCTCCGGTGCTGATGGTCCGGGGCTCCGAGACAAGCTTGCCCAGCCATACCTGCTGCTTCCTGTCTGTCAGAAAGTCAGTGATCCACCTGCAGGTGGGCTCAGGCATGCTCAGCTAGGATAGCTTGTCCTGGAGGAGAGCTGGGGCGATAGTGTTAAATGCAGAGCTGAAGTCCACAAACAGGATCCTGGCGTAGGTGCCGGGGTAGTCTAGGTGCTGTAGGATGAAGTGAAGTCCCATGTTGACTGCGTTGTCTACAGACCTGTTGGCTCTATAGGCAAACTGCAGTGGGTTAAAGAGGGGGTTGGTGATGGCCTTGAGGTGGGTGAGCACGAGGCGCTCAAAGGTCTTCATTACCACAGAGGTCAGGGTGACTGGTCTGTAGTCATTAAGGCTTGTGATCCTCTGCTTTTTGGGAACTGGGATGATGGTGGATGTTTTGCAGCAGGCAGGTACCATGCATTCAGCCAGTGAGGTCTTAAAGATGTTCGTAAACACCGGAGACAGCTGGTCTGCACAGTGATTCAGTGTGGAGGGGGAGACAGCATCTGGTCCAGCTGCCTTGCAGGGGTTCTGTTTCTTAAACAGTTTGTTGACGTCTCTCTCCTGGATGGAGAGAGGTGCGACAGGGGGGAGAGGGCTATAGAGGTTAGTGTCACTGTCCAGGCTGGGAAGGAGAGGTGTGATAGCTGTGGGGGAGGGTTGGTTTTGTGGGTCAGAGTCAGGGCTGTTCCATTGTCTGTCGAATCTACAGTAGAAGTCGTTCAGGTCATTTGCAAGTTTGAGGTCTTCCATAGAGTGGGGAGATTTGGTTTTGCAGTCTGTGATCCCTCGAAGGCCTTTCCAGACTGATGAGGAGTCGTTGGCTGCAAACTGTTGTTCTAGCTTCTTTGAGTACTGTGGTCTGGCCTCCTTAATCTCCTTGCCAAACGTGTACTTAGCCAGTCTAAACCTTTCCTTGTCTCCACTCCTGAAAGCCCTCTCCTTCTCCAAACGAAGCTGTTTGAGTCTTGCTGTGAACCAGGGCTTGTCATTGTTGTAACTCACCCTGGTGCATGTTGGAATACATCTGTCCTCACTGAAGCTGATGTATGATGTCACAGACTCTGTGTATTCGTCCAGGCTGTTAGAAGCAGTCCTATAAATGTCCCAGTCTGTGGTGTCAAGGCAGTCACGCAGCTGCTCCACTGCTCCTCTGCTGCTCCAATTCTTTGATGTCCGCACAGCAGGTTTAGAAAGTTTTAGTTTCTGCCTGTATGCCGGGATCAGATGAATAAGAGCGTGGTCAGATAGTCCCAGAGCCGCACGGGGAACTGCGTGATAAGCTCTGCTGATGGTGCTGTAACAGTGATCCAAAATCTTCTCTTCCCTGGTCGGGCATTTGATTAACTGTTTATATTTAGGCAGTTTGTGAGTTAAGTTGCCCTTGTCCCCAAGGACAATAACTGGGGAATATGTGTTCACCCCCTTCTCTACACTCCTAATATTTGGTCGGCGAGTTGGCGTTGAGCCACTTTCACGTCAGCTTGCGGAGGGATATATAAAAGAAGCCAATATAAAAGAAGTGAATTCACATGGAGAGTAAAACGGTCTGCACGTGATGAAAAATGATTCCAGGTCAGGAGAACAAGTTTGCAAAATCACTTTCATATCGTTGCACCAGCGTTGATTTATATAGAAACAGATCCCACCTCCTTTCGCCTTACGAGTAGAAATCGGGTCGCGATCTGCCCATAACAGCTGAAAGCTGGGCACATGTACAGCAGTCCGGTGTCGATTCCATCAGCCACGATTCCGTGAAACACAAAACAGAAGAGAGGGAAAAGTCTCTATTTGTCCTGATAAGAAGACGCAATTCGTCCATTTTGTTGCACAGTGTGCGGACATGTAAAAGGAGTATTCCCGGTAGAGGCGAGTGTAATCCTCTCTCCTTGAAGAGCACTAAAGCCCTGGCGCGTTTGCCACGGCGTCGCCGCCTTCGTCGCACTGCTTGGCCAAGGGCTAGAGCACCTTTGACCAGAATGTCCAATAAATCCACGGATGAGGCGAGAAAGTTGGGACATAAATCAGATGGTGTTGAGTCCCTGATGCATCTCGTCCCTCGTGAAAATAAACTTAGTGGAATCACAATTAACGGAATTAAAGACTAAAAACAAACAAAGAAGTGCGCACCAACACACCGTGGCAGCCGTATGAGGCGCCATCTTGTAATCATGCACAACACGGTTCGACGTGTTGTGCATTCAGAGATGGTCTTCTGTATACCTTGGTTGTAACGAGTGGTTATTTGAGTTACTGTTGCCTTTCTATCATCTCGAACCGGCATCAACAACGCATTTTCGCCCAGAGAACTGCCGCTCACTGGATATTTTCTCTTTTTCTGACCATTTTCTGTAAACCCTAGAGATGGTTGCTGCGTGAAAATCCTAGTAGATCAGCAGTTTCTGAAATACTCAGACCAGCCCGTCTGGCACCAACAACCATGCCACATTGAAAGTCACTTAAATCACCTTTCTTCCCCATTCTGATGCTCAGCTTGAACTTCAGCAGGTCGTCTTGACCATGTCTACATGCCTAAATGCATTGATTTGCTGCCATGTGATTGGCTGATTAGATATTTGCGTTACCGAGCAGTTGAACAGGTGTACCTAATAAAGTGGCCGGTGAGTGTACAGTAATCATCTCTATGCATCTCTACAGTTTCCACTAGCTAGGGTTTCTGCTGTTGGAATTGTACAATATGTGCCTCTCACCATTCACCTAGTGGTACAAGGCCGTACCCAGTACACAACACAGAGACATAACATCAGTTGCTAGGGAAAGGGGGGCCTAGGATCTGTAGCCTCCAAGTCCAAATTCCATTGCAAGTCATCATCATTATATGCCATCACACACAAGTCAATTATTCAGCAACACAACATCAGCACTCAAGCATCTCCCTGTCGAACCATGTTTTAGAAGGAATGTATGATGGGTGAAGGACATACGCTAGAGCTTCTTCCACTGCAGTACAAATGGGCAAGAGAGACATACATTATGATTTTAGCTAAATGTGCATGCCTGAACATGCCCCGATAGTATCTGGACCTGTGTAAACATACTCTTGCTAAAGTTATTTAATAATATACAGTGCCTTCAGAAAGTATTCAGACCCCTTCACTTTTTCCACATTTTGTTGTGTTATAGATTCAATTTAAAATGGATTAAATTAAAATAATCCACACATAATACCCCAGAATGACGAAAACACGTTTTTTGAAATCTCAGTAAACTCATTAAAATTGAAATACAGAAAGACATCATGTACATTATTCAAGTATTCAGACCCTTTGCTATGACACTCTTAAAATTAGCTAAAATGCAAAAATGTCATCAACAAATCACTCAATAAGTTGAATTGAGTCCATCTTACATGAACTATTATCCTTGCATTAAGATGGACTCTAATCAACTTATTGAGTGATTTGTTTATGACATTTTTGCATTATAGCTAATTTTAAGAGTGTCATAGCTAAGGGTCTGAATATTTATGTACATGACGTATTTCTGTATTTAAATTATAATACATTTACAGAAATTTCTAAAAACCTGATTTCACTTTGTCATTC
The DNA here is from genome assembly GCF_951799395.1 of Argentina silus. Taxonomy (NCBI): domain Eukaryota; kingdom Metazoa; phylum Chordata; class Actinopteri; order Argentiniformes; family Argentinidae; genus Argentina; species Argentina silus. The sequence continues at coordinate 9,306,556 of NC_139666.1, read as the reverse complement.
TGGGGTATTGTGTGTGGATTGATGTCAAATTCTTTTAATTTAATTAATTTTAAATTGAGTCTATAACACAACAAAATGTGGAAAAAGTGAAGAGGTCTGAATACTTTCCGAAGGCACTGTAATAATAATATATGCCATTTAGCTGACACTTTTATCAAAAGCAACTTACATTGCAGTGAGTGCATGCATTTTTCAGTATATATGGTCCCAGCAGGAATCATGTTAGCGTCATGCTCTACCAACTGAGCCACAGAGGACCCCACACACATATTTCAAATGCAATATGCTAATAATGATATTAGCTAGACTACAATGCATAGGTGGTATAAGGGATGGTAGACTGTATTGACTCACTGTAGGCACATCCGTACAGCTCCACTCTGAGTCCAACCCACCCACTGGGGTTCCAGTCCAGGGGGACGAAGCGCAGGAAGCGGGTTCTGATAGAGTGGGGGAGCTTGTGGTGGACGACACCATCAGCATTCATGTTCCCCAAGAACCTCTGGAGACACACAGGAGGGAGGAGGGGTGACACAGAGACAAGGTCAGATGCAGTTTGCCCAGGATAAATACAAAGTCATGAAAAACCTTGAGGGAACTGTATTCATTCAACTAAACAAGACAGCAATTACAGAACCAATATCAAGGGAAACTCTCCAAAGCAAGGATGGTTGAAGATGACCTTGTCTATGGAAAATGAATGGAACAGATCCCCAGCAAGGGATTTCAAAAGGGTCTAGGTATCTGTGTGTATTGAAAGACATGAAAAGGAGATATATTGCAGTCCTTTTGAAAAGTATGAAAAACAACTAAGTGATGACACAGCAAAATCTATGCCATGTCTTTCTTCTCCCCATTATTACAGAGAAATTTGATGAAAAACATTCAAAAGGGACATGAGAATTTCCACTGCTGCCACACACAACTCAGGGGGAGAAAAAAAGGAGCAAGTAGAAAAACAATCGGTATCACATTTTGTCTTCTTCTCCCAAGGAGATAAAAATGAAAACCTCTCTGTGAAATGCGAGATGTCATTATTCTTCTTCATTTCCATCCCCCTATACCCTCCACTGCATCAACAACCTGCACCACGGAGGGGCCAGGGGACAGGAATAGATAGATAGATAGATAGAGAGAGAGAGAGAGAGAGAGAGAGAGAGAGAAAGAGAGAGAGAGAGAGAGAGAGAGAGAGAGAGAGAGAGAGAGAGAGAGAGAGAGAGAGAGAGAGAGAGAGAGAGAGAATGCAAGGTACCAAAAAACGAAACTCAGATGACTGATGACCAGAGCTCGTCATGACAGATTTGAGGCAGGTGACGAGCTAAATCGATAATGATGTGTATTACAGAGTAACGAAAGATGGATTGTTGACATCGGGGCTCCAGGCTCTGTGAATAGCCCAACAGAGTCGATTCACTTCTCCTAGCAGCAGAAAAACACAATGGCATACAGATAGGATAGAAGACTTGGTTGCACACACACACGCACACACACACACACACACACACACACACACACACACACATACACACACACACACACACACACACACACACACACACACACATACACACACACACACACACACACACACACACACGGAATGCAACAAAATGGAGGCGACGTTACCCTCTGAGGGACAGAGAATACACACATGGGTTGCTTCATAGATAATGCAGAAGACACTCTGACAAAGTAACTATTTTGGCTGTTATTCTGATTTATGCCAGCGCTTTAACTGTTGTGAGCCATTTAAGTGGGGCCTGGTGACTTTGTTTTAGAGGAGGTGCAAGGTAAGCACTTACAAATGCGCTGTACAGTAACTCATGTCTGTGCAAGATAAGCATTTAAACATTTCACTGGGGGTTTTAACACAACCAGACAGAGCGTATAGAGGCCATTTCTATGCATGTGAGCTGCAAAGCAAATAGTAAAATATAAATAATATAAAAAATCTCATTAAAATATGGCTTGTATATTCATTTTTGAAATAAAGCTATTTCACAATACTCATAGCAATTTAATACAACAGCATCTCATACCAAAAATGAGCTTTCAATTACTCTGCACTGAAGAATAATCCGACCAAACCTACAGTATTATCCTGCATTGCACACCGCAGTTTACTACAAACTGTAATAGTCTAGGGGGTTTCTTTCTCACAAAATGTATCGACCCAGATGAAGCCCCAGCTAAGATGAAACAGTATGTGAAATAGTTTTTGATGACGAATGAATGTCTTGATTTTGTCTGAGCTTTTATTGCATTTCCAAGTAATTGCTTTCGTGGGAGATTACGTCTGAGGTGTGTGTGTGTGTGTGTGTGTGTGTGTGTGTGTGTGTGTGTGTGTGTGTGTGTGTGTGTGTGTGTGTGTGTGTGTGTGTGTGTGGTTGAGATGTGTGTACTCCTCTTTGTTTCTCCCCATCCATAATATATTAGTATGGGGAAGGAAGCATACAGCAAATGCACCCTAAAACTATTTATATTGATTCAACTGAAAAAGAGTCAAATAATTGTCTTCAACTGGGCTCATCCAGTCCAAGTCCAAATACTGTACCTTCTATTTCCCAGTAGTAGTTAAATCAATTCCACAGTAATTGGTAATTGGAAGTAAATTAGAAAATAGCAAAGTGCAGCAAATACTCAAATTACTAAGTTATACATTTTGCAAACAAAGTTTGGAATTTGGAAAGGAAAACAAAATTCCCCGATTAAATGTATGGTATCAGGTCATACAGGTATCACTCAGAATTGAGCAGATTTAATTTTGAGTATTTAAATGTTGAGAAAGTGTTGAGTATCAAACGTGTGTTGATTATACGCAGAGTTCAATTCATACAGTATTATCACATAGATGTATTACATGCTGTGAATGGCACCACAAGTTTATAGTGTATTTAGGTCAGCAAAGGTCACTTGTAGTGAAGTGGCTTGAAGTCATTTAAACAGTTAATTAACCGTCAATTAGATGGACAACTAACAACATGGCGCGTGATGATGTTTGGGGTCGATCTAGTTACTGCGTCAGATGAGAATAGCCCCTACAGACTACTGTTCCATTACACAAATAGATACTCAGCACAGTCACACCATAACATGTTTCCAGGCTGGAAAAAGCTTGCAACAATACATCCCCTCAATTACTCTGCATAAGACCTCCCACCGGAGCACAGGGCTCAGGTTAGTCACCGTCCACGTGAACAGCTCCTAACCCCACTGTGACTTCATTATTTCTATTTCTGTATCGACTGCTGAACGTTCTCTCTCCCTTCCCGTTCATTAGGGCTCTTTACTCTTCCTCTCCTGTGATGAGGTCCCTCATGTCACTTGCATCAGATGAATGTACACAAAAGTGCATGCGTGCACACACAAACACACACACACACACATACACACATACACTCTCTCACACTCTCTCACACACACACACACACACACACACACACACACACGCACACACACGCACACACACACACATATATAAGATGATCCTGCACATGATGATCTCAACACATGTTCAGGATATCACCATAACAACGGTTATTAAGTATATATATATATATATATATATATATATATATATATATGTATAATTAGCTTCCTCCTGTACTGTATGGCCATGGTTGAATTGGTGTACAGTATAAGCCACAATGCTGGTTACACTTCATATGAAGTTGCACATATAGGTCTATCAACTATTTACATTTGATTCCAATGTACTGATATAGCTAGTTAATAACACTTAATTAATTCATAACACACATGTAAATAAATGCTTAAACAGATTCTAAAAGTGGTAAGACCACAAGGTGGTATAAACAACCACACTGTTTCTTGAAGGTCATCTCACATCCCGGTATTGCTCTCTGTGGACTCTGTGTAATTGTATTATTGAACATATACCCACCATCCAAGCTTGCTAGAGATATTTTTGCAAATTGTTTCACAACGGGGTAGAAAAATCAAATCAGAATTAAAACACTGTCAAATTGAGGGAGAAATACAATGATCCTGACAAGCGTAGTAGGATTTGATTTCTGTAAAAACTAGCCAAATATTGGAATTGGTATTTTAGAGAGCAATGTCTTTATTTGGAACAGACATGATTAATGTATTGCTTCTACTCTCAAAAACAGACTGTTCTGAGGCTGAATCCTCAAATGAGACCAAACGAAAAAGTTCATTGCCTCGATATCTATCTTAATACTATATTGCTCAAAAGATCTCCTGATTTCATCACCATCCAGCTGGTCACCCACAGACATGAGTCATTTCCCATCCTATCCTCTCCCTGGCTTTGGCTAATTGGGTCATTAGCAGCTTGTTTAAGAGAGCCAATTTGTTGTTGCCAATATCTATGGCCTGCTCCCCATTGTGTCATCCCAGTCCTAGGTATATGATTCCTAGAGACAAAGACTGAGGAGAGCTTTAAAAGCAGATAATCACGTTGCCACCGTGACATGGTTTGACACAGGGCAGAGATAAAAGGACTGCAGCTTTGTCTTTGAGTCTCTGTGTGGGATGTGTGTGTGTGTACTTGCGTGCGTGTGTGTGTGCATGTGAGCCCGTGTGTGTGTGTGTGTGTGTGTGTGTGTTGCTGCGCACACCTGCCTTGGTGTCACATTTGTGATCAAAATCCCTTTTTTTCCATATACATATGTTGATATCTTTCTATCCCATCACACTGTGTGACCTCCCGGGTGCAGAGTGGCAGAGCCCTGGCACTCACAGCAGCTGGTGTTGTCTCATTAGCCCCCTCAGCCTGAGAAACAGTCAGCAGGCCATTACCTTTGAACCGCACTTGTTAAAATGCCAGACGCACGTCAATTAATATCTCAAAAGGCATAGGTTAAAACTGTGGTTAGCCACCTTTGGAGTGCCTTCGTTAGGGGAGCATTGCTAATTAGCTGCCACTCACTGCCTACCATTTTCTTTTTCACTGTTTTGGAAAATGAAATAATAAATAATCTCCTGTCAAAGTATAGATTAAAGGAGAGATGCTGTGAGTATTGAACAGGCTAGATGGTGGCGCTAAGACTGTCCTTGATGGACAACAACAATAACAAAGAAGCCATGTTTGCTGTTTTTAATTAAGAGAAGACTGATGAATCTCACCTTGGGCGATTTATGACCTGAAAATATCCTGCTCTAAGCAAATTGGTTCAATGCACTATGTACATAATAGACACAATCAGTGTGTTTATTAACACTAATCATGCCAAACAGACATCCACAGCACCATGTGACTCTATAATAAAATAAAGCTGCCATTGTTAAACCCATGCCCTCCTCCTTCCCTAACTTTTGCTAAATGTTTGTTTTTAACATTATAACGTTGTTACAATTTACAAATCACACACACACACACAAATAAATAAATCTGGAAGCATTGTCATGACTACCACAGATTTTTTTGATAACATCTCCAAGTTACGTCCTGATTAACACCTGCTCCCAGGCTAGCCTTACGGGTCTGATTGATTGGCAGGTGTGTATCCACGCACAGGTAGACATACAAATTCGCCCCTGATTACAGACATTTGGAACACTTTTGTGAGTAACTCGGTTGCTTGTTATAAGCCAGCAGACAAAATCAATATTTGTTTCGAATGTGGTTTGTATGGTGGAGCATAGAGGCGATGAATTTGTCTGTAAACTGTGGTCTACACCAATGTTGTCCATCAGTATACCATATTCAATATGTAAACTCTCAAATATAACATGTGATATTCTAATGATTCCTAAGTCCTGACTTAAGTCCGGACTATTTTTTGCAGGGAAAGTATCTAATTCAATGATTACACTGTTACACTAACATCCACAAATGGAAGTCTCCAGATGTCAATCTGGGTACGTTGGTTAGTAACGATTGCCCGTGGTTTCTAGTGTTAAGCAGCCATATCACTCTGTATCTCTCTGCTGGCTTTCATCTGAAGGAACGGTAGCAGGGCTAGACCAGGTCACCACCTGGATGGGTGATCAGATGCTGTTGGAAGTGGTGTTAGAGGGTCAGGCTCATAAGCCAGAGCTATACATATCAGGACATTGACTGGGGCCGCTGCTCTGCAGAGGATGCCATCCTTCAGCTGAGATGTTACACTGCGATCCTGACACTAATGGCCATTACAAATCCCATGACATTCATACCAAGGGGTGTTTGATAGTAAAAGAAAAGAGAGACTATACATCCACTTAATTCACTGACAAATGACTCACATTTAATACTATGTGCTTTCATCTTCCTTGCCTCAACACGTACAGTAATAGCCTCCCGTATTAATTACCTGTGGGTTGTCATTGGACATCAGTAATAGAAGACTGAACAATAAGCATCTGAGAAGGTGATTTACTCTACAGCCTTGTGGTGAGTGGACGGTGATGACAGCCATGAGCTGAACCTGGAGCCACAGAGGGGTTGGTTTACCATGAAATCAAAGGAGGGGAAGAAGGGGTGAAATTCACTTTCACCTGGCCAAACACATACAGATAATTCACCATCACCACACATACTGTACATTGTCATTTGGGTAGTACTTCCTATTACAACAAAGAATAAAGTGGTAGTAACATTGCAATAGTAAGGTAACAATGAATAGTTTTATATCACAGTAATATGTATTTTATTGTGAGCAACTATTCATTGTTACCATAGTATTACCATGTTATTACCCCTTTATTCTGTGCTGTAATAGGAAGTGCTATCTTCATTTGTTTCTAATAGTCCATTTACCAAATATTTTGTATAAAATAATGTCTGTAAATAACAACCATTGTTATTTAACAACAACAACAATTTCAGTGGTACATGTGTTGGTGGTGAGTTAAAAAAAATACAAAAAAAAGTTTCATCCTTCTGTACATACTTGTAGTCTGAAGTAAATCATATATTTTTCAAGACGTGGAGTTGAGTAAATAATTTAAGTAAGGCTGCTGTCCTGCAGTAACACCACCAAGTATAATTAATTATAAACCATGAGAAGAGAGACACTCCACATCGCTGAGCATATCTGATATGCCACCGTATTGTAGTCATCTCAAAAACATCTGACTGACAAGTAGACCAACTCAGGAATGATGAGTTGTACAGTATCAATTTTTACGTCTTATTCCATAGCTGTTATTTTTAACCGGATTGAGATTTATGTAAATGTATTTGACATAACTGGGGCGAACACAATGGGTTATAAAGAATTTATAAGCACACCAGCAACATCATGAGGTACAAACAGGCTATTTTCTGAGCTGTTAGGTCAATTATGCACAGTCGTTAACCAAGCACAAAAGCTATGGCAGCACAGTAGATGGAAACATGTCACATGCAAAGTGAAGCAGATGTGTAACACCCCACGCATTTTTAACAGACACTAAAGCAAAACAACTGTCAAACTAACAAAAAGCTCTCCTTCGTAAGGATTACACACAAAGAGATAGTGATTTGAGTTACTCCTAATCTTTGTCAAAGACTATGCAAAACAGGGGAGAGACTAGAACATTAAATATAGTTTAGCCATCTTCTCTCTTATGGACTCCACAAGCTAACAACAGTAACTTGAGTACAGGAGAGAGTAAACATGTTAGCCTTGATGGTTAGGGTGAAATGAGCTGCAAAGCTTCAGTTAAAGGAACATTTGAAATGGAGAAAAAAAATACTGTATCTATGGCAATAACGGGCATCACTAACTATTAATGACATGTAGGTTCCCTATATAATAATATGTAATGTATGCTATTTAGCTGACGCTTTTATCCAAAGCGACTTATATTGCAGTGAGTGCATACATTTTTCAGTATATATGGTCCCAGTCCTCTCCAGTTATGAGTATGGTGGTTGAAAATGAGATATGGAAGTTACAACTACAACAAAAACTCAGAACATCCAATTAAAGCAATCCAATACATTCACACATTGAGATGTTCTGTGATGCACTCTTTGGATCAATCACAGATCATGTATGAGACGACTCACCCCTACTCCGTACAAATACACTATATTTAAACTCACCCCTACCCCGTCCTCCTGTCTGTACTGCTTCCAGGCTCGACCCGTGTCACTGTAGAGCAGCAGGAAGCCGCTGGTCCAGTCTGAGCTGTCGTAGCGCCCCTGTGTGGCCACGGCCGTCACCTCCATCCTGTCCCTGAGGTCCACCTGCAGCCACGGCTGTCTGTCTGTGACCAGGGGGGACCAGCCTCCTGCCCCTGGAGGGACACCAGAGAGGAATACAAGATCCCCTTTAGCTTTTTGTCGATGCACAGTGGATCGAATTGTGGTCTGTGTTCAGTCTAGATAACCCTCTGCCGGTGGGCTCCAACCTGCTATTAATGTTGTATTCCTGCCCTGCTGTCTGTATTTGAAGCATCTTTCGCTCGCTAGGCGACACTCTCTCTGAGGTTTCAGATCATTGAGGAACATCTAGAATATCTAAACCCTTTACTTGGCAACAACATGCCTTGATGAAATGTGAACTACAACATTTTCCAAGAATAACTCTTCAAATGTTACCAGTGCATTTGATATGCTAAATACACTGGTGAACAGTAGAACTCTGTCAGCCTGGGAGAGTATGGAGGCAAAGTCTTACATGGAAAGACTAATGCAAATGTGTGATATGACTGTGTGGTGTACAATTAGGCGCAGACCCCACAAGCTAACCCAGCGATCAAGCTGAAGAAACAGGTCAGCTCTGGCAGAGGTTCATTACTCAGCGACTGTAGGCTAGGACATAACACCATGGGAGGGGATGAGAGCAGAATATCAAACCAGAGTCTTCCCGCAATGGAAGGAAGAGGCATCGTTTACTGAGCGCCCCCAGGGGACAGGATAATTATGTTTGTTACAAGAACACGTGGTGGAAGTTGGCCACTGCTAAAAATATCATCCAGCCAGGTTAGACTGTTCCTTCACCTCCTATATGTATCTATCTATGTATCTATGTATCTATCTATCTATCTATCTATCTATCTATCTATCTATCTATCTATCTATCTATCTATCTATCTGTCTATCTGTCTATCTGTCTATCTGTCTGTCTGTCTGTCTGTCTGTCTGTCTGTCTATCCATCTAGTACATTCCTTATATCACGCTACAATCTGTAACCTCGATTGTTATAGCTACGGGTGATATTTTCAGAGTGTAAAACTGTACTGAAATGCACAACATGCTTGTTTTAATCATATAATTGAATCGTTCCTTCAGCGGATTCAGATGATCTCCAAACCTCTTTTTTAACGATGGCCATGAGTAGGTGGTGATAATATATGCATATCTAAGGTAAACAGTGCCCAATTACAGTATGTGATGCAAACGCTGGCAGCTGCATTTCCAAAATCGTGTCTGATTAAAGTGCCATCCTATCTATTCTAAATATTACTGTTGATGTTGATAAGATCCTCTGCACAGTTTTTTAGCAGGCTGAGAATGACCTCATCTATCTTAAGATAAAAGTATAGGAATGTCTTCAATGATTACGCCCTAAAACATCCAGTGGTTTCCCAGTTAAGACAGAATGGATTATTGCAGTAGATAAGAATATACAGTAACAGTTTCCATTACTCACCATCTCTTCTGTTGAGTTTGGCGAAGTGGGGGGAGGTGCTGCCCGAAGTTTGAGTTGAGCTCTGGAAGGAGGCCTGGGGCAACATGGACACCAGAGGGCCATTGCAGTTATCTGGAAAGCGGGAAATATTGTTATATTAATCTTAAGTTATGAAGCTGGTAACGGGGATCACAACAACAACATCATCATCATCATCGTCATCATCGTCGTCATCATCATCATCATCATCATCATCA